>NC_068978.1:21984805-22284805 GCF_016808095.1 Vigna angularis | reverse complement strand
AAGACGAACCCCTCCCTGGGTTGCCGGTGTCGGAGAGAGCAGACGGGATCGGAGAAGCAGTGGCACGGTGGCTGGAGTTGACGAAGCAGTGGCGTGGAAGAGGCGCGGTGGCCGGTTTCGCCCAAGTCACCAACACCACCACCTCCTCCATAATAGCCATGGCCTCCTCGTCGGAGCAAGAATTCGCAGCTCACTACCGTGCACAACTCAACCGGTTCCCCAGATCCCAGCGATACTGGGACGGTAAAGTGGCCTCTCGCGTCGGGGAGAAGCTAGGGTTCCGCTTCAGAGAAATCGGTGTCACCACCGTGCAAATCGATCCTAGCGAGGAACAATCCCGTCCACCACACTACCGCGTCATGGTCTCTCCCTTGTTCCATTCCATCAAAAACGCCGGCGTCCACGTTTCTGGCGTTCACTGATTAATTTACCCCAAATTGTGAGTTTCAATTTTGAGGGTTTTTCATTGTTGAGCCAATTCTTCAGCACACACAATAAAATTTTGACTCTGAGTTACTATTCCCTAATTCTAATGAATCCTCAATTTTGACTCTGTACTAACACCACGTAAGCACCCACATAATTACGTGTTGACACCTAATCAGTGACTACTGCCACATCATCAGCCCACTAACTCCGTTTCCTTCTATTTAACGGAAGGGACTCATTAGACTCAAATAATTACAAGTAAGGATCCATTGCACTCACATTTCTATAAAGGGACTAACTTGAGATTTCCGAACCAAAGTGGGGACAAAATTGGGTATTAAACCTTCTTTTTAATGCATTTCCACTTATTAGATTCCTTATTTTTCTTGTTTTCTTGAACAAGCAAATACATGAACTTAGGTTGAAGTGACTTAATATTGTTTTTACTTTTAAAACTGGTTTATGTTGAGGTATTACCTTAGATAATATTATTTTTACTCATTTTTGTTCATTGTTTTCTCTTTATTTTAGTGTTTGCAACTCAATTTCAATTTTTGTCTTTAATTTCGTTCACACACATAAAATATTGTTTGAGCTACTATTTTAGTCTAGATTTGGTTCCTTAATATCTCCACATCCTTTAACATGTTTATACATATAGTTCACTCTTGACTCTTTCTTAGGATTAATACCTTGGTTGACCACTTCACTACATTAGAAGGGGAAACTATGATTTGTTACTTTTAATACCACTTGAGCATCTAATAATAAGTCAGTACACACAAGATCTAGATAGCTAAGAATGATTAAGATTAATATTTAGATAAGCATTCGACATAAAAAGGTATAACAAAGTCATAAATTTTGTTAGATGCTCATAAATAATCATTAGGCAACTATGTTTTTTTTATTGTGAATATATATTTGTTGAGCTAATCTTTGTTCAATAAGTGAAAGTAAAAGAACAACAAAAGCACAAGTGACATAGAGAAATATGAAGCCTAAAGTCTGAAGTGAACACAATGAAAGTTGTAACACCCCTTTCAAGATGTTATTTACAATATATAAAAACAACCATTTTCTGATACCATCACTAAAAGCGAACATAAAATAACGTTAAACCAACTGGGAAAAAACTTTATTCTCATTCAAGCTCAAAAAGTTGTTAGAAAATATTATAATTTAAATCCATATTATTCCAAATATAAAAACAAAAACGCAAACGATTCCCAACACTTCTCCTCACTCTAAACATCTCCAACATCATCTGAAAAACATTTGCTCATGTATAACAACACGGGTTATACGATCATCGTACAAATACAATCAAGTAATGGTGAACTAACAAAATAAAAATACATAATAATACACAACAACTCACTTACACTTCTCAAACCAACACTCTCATCCATGAATCAAACCATATTTAGGCAAAACACATAGACATATTACCACCAAGTAATATCCAACATTATGTCTTTTCTTCCTCATAACATATTGTCCCTCCGAATGCTCACTAAAGCCTCAGAGTCATCCTGCCTACTTCCATTAGCCTTATGAATAACACTCTGCTTAAGCTCAAAGCCTTACAGACAGAACCATCCTGCTTCCATAAGTTTACAAGTATACTCTACTTAAGCCCAAAACCTTACGATTAAGACTCGTTTCTCTAGCTTCCATAAGCCATACGATGCTTAAGCCCAAAGTCTTACAGGCAAAACAAACCTCCTTTTTCACTGGCTTACCAAAGCCTCAAGCAAAAAAGAACCAAACCCGACTTTAAGGTTACGACAACAAAAGACATAACACCCAACTGTGTCTTCCAGTATCAACTGAATCGACGAGTCGAAACACATGTGATGAAACCCTCTTCAAGGAGCTTGATGTGAAGTCCTACAGTAGCTAGTGGAAGACTTGAATTGATGAAGGAAGTGCTTGATGAAGAGTGACTCAATGATAGTTTCTTGAGGGAGGTTTGGCCATCCTTGTAAGAGAGAGCTAGAAAGAGTATTAAAAGAAGACAACCTACTTGATCTTAGAGAAAGTGAGACACCAATTTGGCAAAGTTTCACTATATTCAATTCTAAGATGAATTTATAATGAGAAGAGCTCTCCTTTTATAGGAGAAGGAGAACTCTCTAGAAAGAAATGAAGTACATGCATTTTAAAGAAGTGCTTTGAACATGAAAAGAACCTAGAAGCTTCCTTTATTCAAGGGGAGTGAATGAGAACCTTTCCCTTCACCAACCATCTATGGGGGATGCATGGGAGCCTCTCCCTTAAGTGATTAGAAAGGGGGATATTCATGCATTCTCCAAGTCCAAATGAACCTTCAAGGCCTAAATCAAGCCTAAATGAGGCGCTAATTAGGTCCAAGACCCAAAAGTGGTGTTAATCTCCTCTAATTTGCGCCAATCTTCTTAACAATACTAAACAATGTTCTTGGCCCAAATACAAGGCCTAAAGAAAAGCTATATTACATATTTACAAAGTTTTTAAAAGAAAGGAAGAGACTAGTAAGTAATCCTCCATTGAAGTAGAGTTCTTTGGGGTCCATCTTCCTCTTCCATCCTCTTTGTCACTGCTATAGTGAGAGGTCCAATGTGTCTTGTAGATAGTACTCCATCAACATGAAATAACTTATCTAACAATAACTCGACCATGTTGCAACACAGCTCGAAAATCAACATATACAACTCTGCAAACAAACAACACAACTCTGCAAACAAATAACACAACTCAGCCAAAACTGCACACAAATCGACACACATAAAAAATAACTTGGCTAACAAAGGTCAAAAACCGTCTGGACAACCTCCAAAACAACCAAACCGAGTTCTAAAACTCCTAACTGATGCCCACAAACAACTCGGTCCAATAGCCTAGCCCAGTCAAAGTAACTCGAAAAATCACTAACCTAGCTCAACAACCACTAGCCCATCTCGAAAACCATTAACCCAACTGAAGAACCACTAGCCCAGCTCGACAACCACTAACCAAACTCGACAATTGATGAGTGTATATTTATGCCGTCATTTAGTCTTTAATATTGAATTCTTAATATGTTTTTGTACTGTAAAATAATATTTTAATTAGAATTTGTTATAATATGGTTCATTGAGCATGAGATGCAAAAACATGTTGTAAGAACTTCCTTTATAAAGAATTATCCTTTAACTTGGAAGATTCTTGTGTTTTAGAAAATAAAGTGCAATTGTAGGTTTTTGTAAGAGGATCGTTTATACAAGAGCAGAGATACTTGCGCAAGTGATTCTATATTGGTTTGCTCCAACTGAGTTACGTCTAGTCTCTTCCGTAAAAGGGTTCCATTATAATCTTCACATGATTACAAATTAGTATTAGCACAACTCCTAGTGCTCAACAACTCTAGCCGAGATTTCCTTTGAGTATTCTCACCACTCGTGGTACTCAACAACCCTACCCGAGATTTCCTTTGAGTATTAGCACCACTCCTCGTACTTAGCAACTCTAATCGAGATTTCTTTTGAGTTTGTTAAGTTGGTTATGAGTAATTTCAATGGGTGACTCAATAATTATAAGTGTTAGGCTGCTGAAAAATTACTAGAAATAATAACTCTATGTGCTATGACATAAATTTCAGAGTTTAACAACGTGATGCGTGTTTAATATACAGTCTGATATAAGTTATTATTGTGTGGAAGTGATTTATTGTCAAATTGTAGTTATGTGTGATGAATTCTGACTGTGTGAATGAACATCAGATTATAAAAATTGTTGGTAATATTTTACCTATTATAATGGTGTATTTTGCTAAGTGAATGATCCTTGAAGTTGTTAGATGTGTTGTAGGGACATTTTATGCTCTATTTTATCTATTTTGGTTGAGTATTGTAACACCCCTGGTGGAATGCCATGTATAGAATAAAAAAAACTTTCGTAACACAATTTATATAAAATCGTCTCTTCATATATTCAAAAACACTTTATCCGAGTATTATCGCGGAAGCAAGTTACCATAAATCATAAATGTTGTTCTTACAAAATGTGAAAAACTCTAAACATAACTTTTACAGAAACACCAAGTCTGAAAATTAAAATTGAATATAAGTATAACAAATTCCCAGAGTAATCATTTCCCCTTCTCTCGCCATGCTACTACAAACCAGCTTCATCTGGAACACTATCTACTCCCGTACAAGTACGATCATCGTAAGTGAAAACGACAACCACAAACATGCAAGGGTAAGGAACCAAAAATATCATATCAAACAACACAATATAACCACATTAAACACAAACTAAATCAAACCATAGTATCACAGTTAAATCCTTGATAAACCAATGTCGTTTCCTTGCATTTTGTCATCATAACCTGTTCTCAATAACAGCGCGATTTGACTCGTCTTCCATTGTAACTTCAAACCTATCTCCCTGACTCCTCAATGACTAACGAGTAAAATCACCGATGCTACGCATACCGAGGACCTTTGGGCGAGACATCCAATGCTCTCATTTCCTCGTGCAAAAGGAAGGGTGATAATCCAATCTTTGTTTCCACGCGAGACTCAAACTCCTTTACATATCATAATACGAAAAGCTCATACCACAAACAACGTTACAAGAAAAAAAACATAGGTTTATGTTCACATCGCAATTCAATTGAATAACATAAACCTAAACCCTACGTAACGTTTTTCATCTTCTTCAAAGTTTTTCATCTTCTTCAAAGTTTTTCATCTTCTTCAACGTTTTTCATCTTCTCCATAACGTTTTTCATCTTCTTCGTAACGTTTTCATCTTCTTCAAAGTTTTTCATCTTCTTCAACGTTTTTCATCTTCTTCGTAACGTATTTCATCTTCTTTGTAACGTATTTCATCTTCTTCGTAACATTTTTCATCTTCTTCGTAACGTTTTTCATCTTCTTCGTAACGTTTTCATCTTCTTCAAAGTTTTTCATCTTCTTCAACGTTTTTCATCTTCTTCGTAACGTTTTTCATCTTCTTCAAAGTTTTTCATCTTCTTCTAACGTTTTTAATGTTAGTGATGTTTTGTAATAACTTCCTCAATTGAATAAGAATCGTGTAATGCAGAAGTTTCTTGTATGTAAAAATAGAAATGAGGTTTTATGAGAAAAGTGTGTTGATAAATGGGGAGATTGTTGATAGAGGGAGCATATGTATTAGCTGAAATCAATCCCTATTATGTTGGTTTTTTATGATGACAACACATTGATAAGTAACAATACATGAATGTTGTCAAGTCACAACAGAAACGAGTTTCTATATGTTGTGTTTTTACATATGTGGATTTTGAATTGCATATATTATGTGATAAATATCTGTATGCTCTCTGTATGGTTCTGTGTTATGAAAACCACATGTGCAAAATGTAACATCCCAAAAATGCCCAAAAAAAAAATTCAAAATATGATATATGGTAATAATACAATTACATTAACACCATGTAACCTCAAACTTAAATCTATACATAAGTTTTAAGCTCATAGATGACTGCAGAGACATCATAGAATCCCTCTAATCTGCTCTTCCAAATCTTCCTTCATATACACCAGATCATGCGACAATTCTTCCTCTGCTCCCGTATAACAAATTCGTTATACGATCATCGCAAAAATACAATTTTCCCGGCACAAACAAACAAGTAAGGGTGAGCTAACATGCAACACAACAATTATAAAACATGCATAAATGCTTCAATAGAAACATCATATAATATTTAGGTCAGACATTCTCATATACTATCATACCACAATTCCTGTTAGACACTCATCCGGATGATACGTTGATGAGCGGTCACGGGAGGTTATGCACTTGTGATGACTTCTACTTTTCCTTACAAATACCCTTCCAAAATACTTCATACCATTCACAAGGTTAGTCCCCTCACTATGTTCAAACCGGAACGTAGACCAGAACCTCCTGCTCCTCTCACCACATAATTCATCCTTCTCTACATGAGACTGGATGGTTATTAGAGTATCAGGATAACCTCCAACTACGGGACCCTCAACATCAACGTACACACTAATGACATAATTTTACATAATCTCTCCATGAGATTCATACCATACTCATATTCCTCAACTCACATTAACATCATAAAATACAGTCATCAAAGTAATTTTATTATATCTCATGCATTCACATAAATCACATCAGAGTATATATATATATATATATATATATATATATTTATCAAACATTGTGCACAATTAATTCAACCCAAACAACAACAAAGTGAGCTTAGAACCCATTACCATTTGTAGACCACTATTTGGTCGAACACCATTCACCAAACATAACTGCCGAACACTACTATCCTAATTGGACGGACACTATGAGATTCAATAGGTCGAACGCTAAACCGAGTATCCACAATTCGGCCGAACGCTACTACCGAACGTCTCACTTGATCAAACTCTAATCAGTCGAACGCTATAATCGAGTACTAAGACCGAACGCTAAACCATCAAACACCACATTACATACTATATTCCAAACAATTATACGCATAATTTCATTCAACTTAGAATCCAACACTAATTGTAAAATACATTTGAACGAGCACTATTCACTGAAAGCCAGTGGACGAACGTACACTGTTTGGACGAACGTAATCAAATCCTACACTACCAGGCCGAACGCTAAAATTGATACTTAGGACGAACGCTATTTATCAACAGGCCGAACGCCATTTCACCGAATACACTATTAGGCCGATCGCTAAGACTGAATAAAATATTGGATCGATCACTGTTTAGACGAACGTTCACTATAACACTTATAGACGAACGCTCAATGTAACACTTATGGACGAACGCTCACTACATCACTTACGGACGAACGCTCACTATATAACTTATGGACGAACGCTCACTATCTCGCTTACGGACGAACGCTCACTATAACACTTATAGACGAACGCTCAATATAACACTTTTGGACGAACGCTCACTATATCACTTAGGGACGAACGCTCACTATATCACTGTTTGGACGAACGCTCAATATAACACTTTGGAACGGACGCTCACTAAATCACTTATGGACGAACGCTCACTATATCACTTACAGACGAACGCTCACTATATCACTTATGGACGAACGCTCACTATATCACTGTTTGGACGAACGCTCAAAATCACTTGTAGGACGAACGCTCACTATAATACTTAGAGACGAACGCTCAAAATAACGCTTAGGACGAACGCTCACTATAACACTTAAGACGAACGCTCAAAATAACACTTAGGACGCACGCTCACTATAACACTTAAGACGAACGCTCAAAATAACACTTAGGACGAACGCTCACTATAACACTTAAGACGAACGCTCAAAATAACACTTAGGACGAACGCTCACTATAACACTTAAGACGAACGCTCAAAATAACACTTAGGACAAACGCTCGACCCATTCCTGCCGACCACTAATTGGTCGAGCAACTTCGACGAACGTCCAATTTTGAAGTATCAAAATTGGACGCTCGCGCGTTTCTGCAGAATTATGCAGAATCGCGTTTTCCAGAAACCCAGAAACCTAGAAACCCCAAATTCTCATTTCCAAAATTCCCAGATTTCCTTCCAACCCAAAGCATACAAGGTTTCATACATAAATCACTTCCCATTGATCAATTATAACAATTCAAACTCACCCAAGTCAATTCCCAATAGCATAACACAGTTTCAACACAACCAACCATGCATAATTCAATTCATACACCTAACACATAATACATCTGAAGAAGGAAATCCAGCTCCCCTTACCTCTTGAAGACTTCCTTTGTGAATTTTGAACCTAGAAATACAAGTGTCTGGATCTCCTTCCAACTCCAAAGCTCTTCTCTTCTTCTCTCCCAGCAACTTTGAACTTCACGTTCTTCACTAAAATACAGCAGCAAACCTCTCCCAGCAACTTTCAAACTCTCTTCCTTCCTCTCGGCTTTTCCTCCTTCCATCCTCTCTTCTTGCTCATTCCTTTATGTTCCTTCCCACTTCTCCTTCCCCTTCCTTAGCTACTCTTCTTTTTCTACAACTCCTACATCCAAGCTTGTTGCTGTTCTTGCCGGACATCACTCTGCTGCCAGCTGCTGGTGGAGGACGCTGATGTGCTCCTCACTTCTTCACGGTGGCATATCCACACACATCCCAGCTCTCTTCCGCGCATGCTGTAATGGAGGCCGTGCGTGTTGCCGCTGCTCCCAGTTTGATCTAGGCCGTGACGTGCTTCCATCCAAGCTCTTGGACTAAGGTTGTTGGACGTGGCAGCTGGATCGTTTTCTAGTTAGGGAAGGTCTAAAAAGGTGACTGTTACATTGGTTGTGAAGGTGTTATAGGGATGATGATGGAGGCAGACAGTGATAGGGAGTCTCACGGTGGTAGCAGGGTTGAGAAGGTGATGGCATGCGGTGACTGCCACTGCAGTGTTGGGTTAGATGGGAAATGATGAAGATGGGGGTGCGGTTTGAGAGGAGAAGTTTGGTTGGGAGTAGTGAGGCAAGGTGATAGTGTGGCGGTGACTAGAATGACAGCGGCGGCTGAAGCATTTCCCAGGTGGTGAGACTCTTAAGCCTGCTGCCCACTTAAAGCTTCTTCCCCACCTCTTCAACAGTTGCTCCCGTGAAACCCTTCCCTACCATTCCAATCATCAGAGGACGCCTCCACCACACCAATTATTAGCATACCCTTGGTCCATACACCATCTTCACGTGATCAGCTGTCCACATGAGGCCCACCTCCACTACATTTCTTTTGTAAAAGAATACGGGGTCCTTACACAAAAACATATTTGCATGACATAATTGATTACACTACTATAGTAATAAATTAAGGTCATCAGATAGCTTGTGTTTCAAACTTGTGACAAAACAACTAGTTTGAATCGATTACATTAGTTGGTGAATCGATTAAAACTCGTGTGTTTGCATACATCATTTTCAAATGTGCTGTGATGAGTTTTTGGAAAGAAAAGTTTTCAAAAATATTCTAAGTGTTGAATCTTAAATCGATTACATGTTCTGTGTATTCGATTAAGTATGTTATGTTTGAAAATTGATTTCATGCTTGTCATAACTGCTATAACGGGCATATTTTTAAATATGTTTGACCAACATTTAATGAAAATCGATTACATTAATTGTGTATTCAAATAAGGAGTTGAGTTTGTTACTATTCTATCACATTTGTTTTATGTAACCGATTACATAAGTTTAGTAATCGATTGTTTTGCGTCAGGACCTATATAAACAATATATTGACGCATTGACTTTTGATCATACTAACATTTTCATATTTGATTGTTTTGATATTAGAAAGTTTACATATTACTCAATACGCTCCAAGAATCAAGAAATCTATGAGTTTGAAGAATCTTGAAGAATTCTTGTGAGACATCTATATGGATTACATTGACTGATCGCATTAGCACATCTGAATGTGCATCTGTATTGATCAAGAGAGAAGACTTGCAATCTTTGACATGCTATTTCCCTGGACGTGCATGTCAGGAAGAAGAGTGGTGTGCTCTTGAATTTGAGAGGGGATTCTCAAAGGGTTTTCTACAACAAGACCGTGGGGTGTTGTGTTTGCAGGTGCTGTTGTTTCTATATTTGATTGTGTGAGTGGGAAAGGTGTTTACTTTGTGAGGGTGTATTCACAGTAAAACCTTTGGTGTAATTATGCAATCATTATAGTGAAATATCCTTCAATTAGTGGTTGATTGGAAGGGTGATTGGATGTAGGCATTGAGGCCGAACCAAGTTAAAAACTGTGTTTGAAAAATGATGTGGATTTTTATAAAATAACTAACCCAACAAAAAAATACTTATTAGAAAAATGATGTGGATTGATGAGCCAACTCGACTCACCATAAGTTCAACCCAAATGAGTCGGATTCTTAGCGAACCAAGTTTAAAATTGACTCATCAAAATTTTAAATTTTTTTTCAACCTAACCCATGATGAGCCATATTGACTCACATATCCCATCTCATTTTGACGGTTAACACAATATTCACTTTGCTCATTAATACATTCACAATTAAAAATTTATTATATAAAGCCTTCCATCATATTTCAAGTGAAATAAATGTAGTTGAAAAAGTTATATTTTATTAAGAATAAATTCTTGAAGTTTAAAATAATAAACGATGTTTTATATATTATTTGTAATTATGCTTTTTTTAGTGAATTTTGTTATTGATTTAAGAAAGGTTTAAGAAAAATGATTTTACATTTACTTTAAATTTATACAAAAAAGTAATCAAATATAATGAAAAAGTATAATGCGCAAAAATATTTTAATTCAAAATTATATATATAAATATATATAAATATATATATATATATATATATATATATATATATATATATAATATTTTTATTACTTTTAATTTAAATTGATATGATTATTTTTAATCGTTTTTTTAAATAAAGTAAAATTAAGTTGTGAATTTGATATTAGTGATTTCGATTTTATTTTCATCTAAGATAAATATTAAAAAATAAATTAAAATTTTATAAAAGTATAAAACTATATTAAGCAATATATTATTCTTTAAATTTATGTAATTTATTAATAAAGATATAAATATTATTTTCAATTTTATATATTTTTTACTTCATAATCAATAACTTTTTAAATTCAATTTAAATTTTTTTCTCTTTAATTTCTAAAAAAAGCATTTTGGTAAGTAATTATATATCATACAATTAATTTAATTTCTTTCTCATATCACATTAATCAAATCGATTATAAATCTTTCATTCATTCTTGTTTAATTCAAACAAAACTTACTTTCTAGCCACTTTCCTTCACTTTGTTTCCTAAACCAAAAGCAATCATGCAAACTTTAATCATTGTTAAGAAATTCAATACATATTTATTTTATTTGGAAAGCATATGAAAAAAAAAAGTTATATGTGAACATATCATATTGAGGTTTTAGGTGGGAAATTAGTCTTAGTCCAACCTTTTTCACCCCTTATAATTTCCAAGGTTTTATAAAAAAAAATGAATTAAAAACTATTACGAAAGTTTACATATGAATATTGATTGTTTCCTTTCTTTTCTAAAGTTGAATGTAGAGGATAAAAGTAGAAAAGAATGCAGCAAAGTTAAGGGGACAAAGATGTTGGTGAAAGGGGAGAATGAGAGTTGAAAGTAGAGGATATAATGAAATTTTGTTAAAGTTAGGGAGGGAGGTTATGATTGATTAAGGGGATGCACATAGAAATTTGGGTGGTGCTATTCTATTCTATTCTATTCTATTCTAGGGATACAGAAAGTCTACCTAGTTTTCTAAGATGCCGTTGAATCGGAATATTCTCCATTCCTTCATATTCATAAAAGTTGACCAAATTTTGCTACTTGGACTGAGATCATAGGGCAAACTTTGTCGGAGAATATGCATAATTCATGCCTTTTCTCAGTTTTCCATGTCATTTTCAACACTGTTACTGTTCATCACGTCTTTTTTATTTTTTTCTTGCACTTAAAATATTGGATTTCGATTCTTCTTCCTTCACATCAAGCAACTCTTAAAGTTGTTAAAAGATGTCTTCAAAATTACAAATAAAGCATGAGTACAATATATAAATAATGTAAATCTTATTTTATAAATTAATTCTATAAAATTAAAGTTAATGTTTTAAGACAAAATACATTTCACCTTCAAAGAAAAGAATAGTGCAATGATAATAATAATAGTAATTAGTTGATATAAAAAGTAAATAATGCATGAAGTCCTGTATAAATTGATTAGTTTAGATTTGTCTTAGTTCACGTTGAAAGTTTTTATTTATTTGTTAGCATTTATTGTCAAATTTTACTTAATAATGACAAAAAAATTTGATATTGTTAACGGTTAAAATTCATCGATAATGCATAAAATCTGATGATAAATTAAAATTATTGATAGAATTTACCGATAGTAAAAAATCTATCGGTAAAACTATTATCGGAAAAATCTGTTGATAAATCCGTAGGTAAATTTCGCGATCTGTTTCATCTTCTTCCTTTACTCTCCTTCTTCTTTCGCTCTTTTTTTACCAATTAAGAAGAATGAATACATTAAAGATTGTGACATTGTGCGGTGGTGGCTGTGTGTGGTGGTGACAATGCGTGGTTGCATCGTTCCCTGAAAGAGGAAGAATAAAGGCAGTCTGACTGAACGAAGATGGATGAGGTATTAATTTGTAGCTGCAATAGTCTGAGCTCAAAAAGTAAGAGAAGGGGAACACCTTTGAGTTGCCTCGCGCAAAGTGGTTGAACACTTGCGAGAGAGAAAAAAAATAAATAACATTTATGTCTCACACAAAGAGGAAAAATGGGTGGGAAATTTCTCGTTCTTTTTATCGACGGATTTGCCATCGATAAGTAAAATATACAGTACCAATGAATTTCACCAATGGATTTTTTTATCGGTAAGTTAAATAAGACAGATTTACCAATGGATTTTTACAGTGGTAAATGTAATACATATTACTAACGAATTTTAGCGAAGTATTTTTTTGTTGATAAGTTAAATATGCATTATCGATGATAAATGTAATACACATTACCGATGAATTTATCGGCAGATTTTTCGTCAGAAATAAATCTCACAATAATATCCGCTGGTATTCAAATTTCAAAATTTGTTGATAAAATTCGTCAATAATTCAAATTTACCAACAGATTTATTTTCGTCAGAAAAATTTTGTCGGTAATTTAATTTGTTTTTGGTAGTGATATATTATTTTATCACTTGACTATTAGACTTTTCAAATTTGTTCACTCAATTTTTTTTCTCATTTTTATCATTATTTTTCTTTGTTTTACGCATCTTATTGTTGAAGTATTTGAAAAACACTAGAAAGGGTTTGAATACTGTTAATTGAAAGCTTTTTACAACCATTTTGATATAACACGTTATCAAGATTGAGAATTTTCTTTTAAATGTTTAGATGCTCAACTTGATAAATATTGGAAAATAAGATTTGTGTTTATCGTGCTATTCAGAATGTATACGGTAGCGTTGGTAACTTCTGACAAAGAGCAAAGAACTGAAAACATTGCAGACTTCAACAGACTTCTCCAAGGCGTCAAGACACCATTGTTGCAAGGGATTGCTTCAAATGCGTACGTTCTAGATGACTTGGAGTAGCTAGATTTCTCTTTTGTTGGAGTTGGATATAATGAACTCATTGTGATGTAATTTTCCTGTTCAATATATTGTTGTTCGTTCATATGCTCTTTCTTGAATTTATTATCATTAATTTTATTTGAATGTCTGTGATTATTGGAAAGTAACTTTGAACATGGAATTAAATAGAGCACCTATGTGATTTAGGATCTAGGGATAGACTCAATAACCTGGTCATTCTTAGCATCAGATTTAATGCAAATTGTATGTTAAATTGACTAAGGGATTAACACTTTGATATATAAATTTAGAACTAGTTGTTAAGGGATTAGGATTAGTATGCCTTGATGTGAATTTTTGAATGAAATATTGAACATAGTTTTATCTTCAAATGATTCATGAAATCCAATTCCAACGAGGCTTGCTTTGAACTTTTAATTTCAAATTTTAATATTATGTTAATTTCGGTGTGTTATTTGACATGAATCAAAATTTCCATCGTTACTAAATTGATTTTGGTAAATAATTTTCATTAGAAAACATAACACAATTCCCTTGGAAGAACGATACTCTGAACTTACTCTTTATTACTTGGAACAATTTGGTACACTTGCCAAAAGGTTATCAAGTTTTTGGTGTCATTGCCGGAGAATTGATTGTTATTGTCAATTCAATTGATTTATTGTTTACCAATTTCAATTTTGTTTCAGTATCTGTATATATCCATTGTTTTTAATTTTTATAGATATGTTGTATTTTGTTTTCTGTTGTTATTTCCTTGGGTTGATTTAATCACCTTTTCTTGTTCTACATTTGCTTGTTCTGCATGAGAAGCAGAACAAAAGCTGAAAGTATATTGTTTGATTCTGAGATAGAGATAACAGTGTGTAGGAATAACAATAGGCGTAGGAGAGAAAATAGAAAAAGAGAGGCTAGAGAAGCTAGCTTGAGTTCTACCTCAAACACTCTTTCTTCTTCTGATCAAGAGGAAAAGGAAATGGTAGGAAATCAGGACGAAGGACAAGATAGAGATCGACGGACTTTGGAGGATTACGCTTCAGTTTTAGTACCGTCAACTTTTAATAATATAGCCCCACCTGTAGTGAATGTTGCCCATATGGAAATGAAGCCAACTTTGATTGATCTTGTCCAAAGCAATCAATTTAATGGCTTGTCACATGAAAATCCTTATACCCATCTAGCAAACTTTTTAGAGATTTGTAACACAGTGAAAATTCTTTATGTGCTAGATGAGGTAATAAGACTTTGTCTTTTTCCCTTCTCTTTGGCTGGAAATGCCAAGCTTTGGTTAAATTCTTTTCCTGAAGGGAGTTTGACTATTTGGGAGGATGTTGTGGCTAAATTCCTAAATAAATATTTTCCTCGATCTAAAATCAACAAAGGAAAACAAGAGATATCATCCTTTCAACAAGAATCAAATGAGTCATTGAGCCAAACATGGGATAGATTTAAGAGCTTGCTAAGAAAGACTCCAATACATGGATTTGATGAGCCTACTCAACTCAACCTTTTCTTATGAGGTTTGAAGTCTCACACAAAATTAATGTTAGATGCCTCAGTTGGAGGTAATATTAGGTGGAAGACACCTGATGAAGCACATGAGTTGATAGAAAATATGGCCTCTAGTGATAATGATGTGCAGAGTGAGAGAGGGCAACCTTAAAAGAAAGGTATGTTTGAGCTTCAATCCCAAGATGCTTTGTTGGCTCAGAATAAAATTATGACTCAACAGTTGTAATCATTGATGAAGAAACTTTCCCAATTACTAAAAAAGCTTCAAACTGTATCTCAAGTTCAACATCAGCAAGTTGTGCAAAGGTTTGAGTTATGTGGTGGTGAACATCCAAATGGACATTGTGCTATTCATTCCAATACTAAGGAAGAGGTGAATTTCATGGGAAATCAAGGCCGTCAAGGCAATTATGGAAATTATAATTAAGGTTGGAAAGTTTATCCAAGCATGGGTCAAGGACAAGCTGGGTCATCCAATAGACCACCATAACAACAATATCAACAACAACCTTCTTTATCTGATAGGACTTCAAAGTTGGAGGAAACACTCCCACAATTCATGCAAGTATCCATCTCCAACCACAAAAGCACTGAAGCTTCCATTAGAAACTTGGAGATACAAGTGGGTCAACTTGCTAAGAAGCTTGAGGAAAAATATGAAAAGAATTTTGGGGCTACTACTGAAGTCAACCCTAGGGAGGAATGTAATGTCATTACAACAAGAAGTGGAAAAGATGTTGTGTTTGATTACAAGGAGAAGTTGGCAAATAAAGAGAAGAGAAGCAATGAAGGTGAGATTCAGGTACAAAAAGATATTGATCAAAAGATGGTGATTGGAGAAGAAGAAAGTAGAAACAAGAAGGATGATGAAAGACAAAAAGAGAAAGTGTTGGTGAAACAACTTCCTTATCCTAAAAATACTTCACAAAAGGATAAGGAGAGACAATTGGATTGGTTCAAGAAGATATTTAATCAACTTGAGATTACTATGCCCTTGACTGAAGCACTACAACAAATTCCTACTGATGCAAAATATGTAAAGCAGTTCCTCAATAAAAAGAAGAACTACTTAGATGAGGAAACGATTGAAGTGCAGGGGAATTACAGTGCAATTATGCAGAAAACTCTACCTCCAAAAGTCAAAGATTCGGGGAGTTTCACTATGCCCTGCACCATTGGAAATCATGATATAGGAAAGGCTCTTGTTGACTTAGGGGCTAGCATCAATCTAATGCCCCTATCTATGTTAAAAAAGATTGGTGGTCTTGAAGTCAAGTCTACAAGAATGATCTTGCAAATGGTGATAAGTCTATCAAACACCCCTATGGTGTAGTGGAAGATGTGGTGATCAAAGTTGATAAACTCAAATTCCCGGTTGATTTTGTAGTAATGGAAATGGGGGAAGGTGTAGAGATACTTGTCATTCTTGGAAGACCTTTTGTGAAAACAATTAAGGTTGTCATTCATGTTGATGATGGAATTGCGAAATTAAAATACCAAGATGAAGAGGTGACATTCAATGTCTTTGAAGATGTGCAGCAAAGTCAAGAGGAAAAGACTAGTCCAAAAGTAACAGATGAAGTTATATTAGTTACTAGTCTACCAAGGCAAGTTGCCAAGTTGGCAAAAAAGAGCCTTAATTGTTTCTCTCCAAAAGTGAAGGAAGAAGATGGAGATAAGGAGGAACAAATAGTTAACCAACACTCTGTTGTGAAAAGTGATGAACTTAAACCTGACAAACCTGTGCATCTTAAGAACAAGTTATGGGTTATCAAGGATATAAAGGCAAATGGAGTACTCGAAATTGAGGCTTCATATTCAAGAAGAGTTAAGTTGGTGACAAGAAAGTTTCTGAGAACATGTTGGTGTCATTAAAGGAAGAAGCACACCAACATAAAGAATCAAACTTAACCATGAAAATTCTGAGTCAAGCTAGTGACGTTAAAAGAGCGCTTTCTAGGAGGCACCCTAGTGTTTATTGCATTTTTGTACAAATTGTTGAAGTTTTGTATTCGTTAGTGTTGTATTATGCTTTTTATTTGCTCAGCGCACATCTGCGGTGCCCTTAGCGAATATGTTTGTGAGTATCTTGAAAAAAATTGAGCAATTTATTTGCTCAGTGCATAGATGTCGTTGAGCGAACATTATGGAATGAGAGTTAATTTGCTCAGCGAATTTGTGAGATGAGTGAATCAAAAGTCAATATTTTTGTAGTTTTATTTGCTTAGCGCATATATATGATGCGTTCAGCGAATAAAGACAAAAATTTAAAAAAACAATTCGCTTTGCTAGGAGTTCGCTTAGCGAATAAACACAAATGTTAAAAAAATTCGCTTAGCGAGGAGTTTGCTCAGCGAATTTCTCACGACAACTTTGGTTTTGTTGGTCACCTTATTCGCTCAATGAACATTTCGCTTAGTGAATAGTTCGCTGCAATTTCTGATTTTGTAAAATTCTCACCATATGTTCAACGTTTTTTTTGTGCTTAGCAAATATTTTGCAGATGACTTCTCCTAAGACCACCACAGGATCTTCTTCATGGTCACAACCTACTGAGACACAGGAAGAAAACCTTGTTTTAAACTATGATCAACATAGATTCTCCTTTGAGTTTACGACACCCCTTCTATGGCCTGAGGGCAGACATGAGTCCAGGTGGGGAGTGCCTATGCGAAGGCTGATGATGAGGAGGAGGATAAGCAGAAATAGGATAGTTGGTGGAGGTCCAAGCAGCCTGGTGGCTGGACTGATGGAAAGTTTTCCTTATTGTTTAGTTGTGTTATTTGTGATTTGTAATATGTTTTGAACTATGTGTTAGTTGTAAAGACAATTGACTTTTTGATTTGATGGTTTATGCATTGTCTTGATTAAGTTGATGTGATTCTTGAAGATGATAACATATATGGTTGTGGTTGCAATGTGCTTCATATTTTTATTTGTGTGTAAGTATGAACTATGACCATATTTGTTGAATGTTGAGAGCATGATTGAGATAAAGAGATATGATGAGTGGTCTAGATATGGAATTGACTTTTGCATGATTGTGATTCTATATACATACACACACTTTGTGGTTAAGGATGAGAAAGACAATGTTTGTTATTGATTGTACAATACTTGGCAAAAAAAAGGCAACCTTAACACATTGTGATACATTTGTGAACCCTTTTGAGCCTTGAATTTTTTTTTTCTTTCACCTTAAGCCTATTAGATGATATCCTACCTTATACCCTAGAAGAGAACATGTATTATGCTTTAAAAGAGGGCAATGTTGAATTCAAGTTTAGGGGAAGAAAAATTGTTCAATAAAAAAAATAAAAAAAATTGATCAAAAGGGTGCTTGAACTGAAAAAGAAGGTTGAATTGTGAAAGAATATGGTATGAAATGAGTGATATTGTGGGATTTGATGATTGAATTGAGAATTGAAGCATGTACTTGTGTTTTCCTCTTAAGAGGTGACTTTGAATCTAGGAAAAACCATGATTATTTTTCTAGCCAAGCCAACCTTTAACTTGAAAAGACCTTTTGACTTAGCCAATGGTGTGTGAAGTGTGTTAATTAGATGAAGTGCAAAAGCTGATGAAGTTCTATGATAAATCTATTTTCATGTGAGGACAAACACTTAATTGGTGAGGGATGTTAACTTTTGATCTGGTTGTTCATATTTTATGTACAGGTGGACTTTTGGGTGATGAATGCACCATATACTTGTTTGAAATCTTTGGAAATGCATGCGACTTTTTTTGATGTGCAAAGTCATTTTATAAAAATGTCATATTTCTATGGTTGTGTATGTGTTGTGATTTCATGAGGACATGAAATAATTCAAGTTTAGGGGAGTTGATAAGGATGAAAAATACATGTTTTCAGACTTATTAATTAGCTCAAATTTGTATTTATTCATGAAATAATATTTTTCTTCATAGAAAAAGTTGTAATAGCAAGTAGAAAAATGTGTAATAAATTGTACATGAATTTATACCGCTAAGCTAACATTAAATCGCTAAGCTAAAAAGAGTTTTATTCGCTCAACACACCAGCACAATTCGCTGAGCGAATAAAGGACAGTTAAAGATATGCAGTTGAATATTCACTTAACGCATGAATAGCTATGCGCTTAGCGAATTAGCGAGGTAGTTACTTTTAGTTGGCTTTTAAAGTGGGAAATAGACAAAAAGATGGTAACTTCTAACAGAGAGCAAAGAACCGAAACACATTGCAGACTTCAAGAGACTTCTTCAAGGCATCGAGATACCATTGTTGCAAGGGATTGCATCAAATGCGTACGTTTTAGATGACTAGGAGTAGCAAGATTTCTATTTCGTTATAATTGGATGTAATGAACTCACTGTGATATAATTTTCCTGTTCAATATATCGTTGTTCCTTCATATGCTCTTTCTTGAATTTATTATCATTGTATAGAAATATAATGTTATTTGAATGTCTCTGATTACTGGAAAGTAACTTTGAACATGACATTAGATAGAGCACCTATGTGATTTGAGATCTAGGGATAGACTCAATAAGTTGGTCATTCTTAGCATCAGATGCAAATTGTATGTTTAATTGACTAAGGGATTAACACTTTGATTTATATATTTAAAACTAGTTGCTAAGGGATTAGGACTAGTATGCCTTGATGTGAATGTTTGAATGAAGTAATGGAATATTGAACAAATTTTTATCTTCATATGATTCATGAAACCCAATTCCAACGAGGCTTGCTTTAAACTTTTAATTTAAAATTTTAATATTTTGTTAATTTCAGTATGTTATTTGACATGAATCAAAATTTCCATCGTTACTAAATTGATTTTAGTAAATAATTTTTATTAGATAACATAACACAATTCCCTTGGGAGAACGATATTCTGAACTTACTCTTTATTACTTGGAATGATTTGGTACACTTGCCAAAATGTTATCAGTCATTAGCAAAAAATGGCAGAACATGTAACATGGAATAAGCATGTATTAAAGAACGTAAAAAATACTTACAGACCATTAAGACTAAAATGCCCCCTATCATAAAGAGATATAGCACAATAACAATATTTAAGTAGTATATGATTGATGGCACAATGTGTATCAGAGCTCAATGTATCAGTTTGAAACAATATATCAAATGTATATGACAAATACATATCAGAGTATTTATACTGAATTCAAATGAATATAGGATATGATATCATGTGCATTTTCTAATATAAAGATAATGTATGCAATGGATGTAAAGCATAAAGTATTCTTGCAGTAATGAAATTAAAATATCAGCTATTGATGCAACAAAATTTATGATAAATGTGTTAGAACATCTACAACAGAGTCATAAGCCCATATATGATAGATTTCAAAACAAATTTGAGCAATATGCAACATATGATATATGTTTTATGCCAAACACATGTATATAATAACATTTAAAAACTTGTCCAATAATTCAAAATACCAGTTATAGGCATATAAAACCAGATTCGATGACCTGATCAATTACATTACTAATGAAATAGATTAATAAAATGCAGTTCAGATTCTTTAACAGGTTATGAAACTGTTTAATCTGTTAAATTTCGTATATATCATCAAAATCATATTGTTTGGTTATTTGACCTGTTATGATCACATTGAAACCTGCAAACACAAATTTCTTGAAATTTTACATTGTTAGTATCATAGTAAAATGATATGAGCAACAATTGTGTATTAATGCATGCATAATGAATGAAAATGAACATTTGAGCACATGATAGTGAAATTCCAGATTTCATCATTCAAAACAGATTCAATACATTCATTTAATCACAAATGTGATTCAATCATTCCATTTAGACATTGCAAGTATAGAAATCAACTCATTCATCCAAATTGTATTTAAAAAGTTAAACATAGGATATAGTTCTGAAAACAGAATATATATCGAACCAGATATTCATCGAAACAAAGACAAATTGTTTAAATGTAAAGCCTTATGGCTTAATTACAAAACATTTAAACCAAAACAAATCCCTATTCTAATCAGAGATATCAATGAATTCTTCATCCGCCTTGTCATCCTCATCCCTTTCATCATCTTCAGAAGTACTTTCAAATATCTCTACATTATCAAATCCATCATCCAGCTTTTTGTGGATTTGACAAGATATTTCTCAATCTTGTTGAGTCTGGCAGAATGATTCTTCATTTGATTGACCATGAATCTTTCAAAGTCTGTCTTTTGTTGAAAGGTAAATTTAGATTTATGCCTTGTCAACCTTTAAAGGCACAACATCTTCTTCAACCATAAGTATTTATTTTGGTGAACAGATGAGATGACAATGACGGTTATGAGGTTTGGAAGAGGGTTTCATTGGCTTGGAATATTGAAGATTCGGTGACTCAGAAGTTGGAGAGGACATGACAGTGAGATAAGAATTAGGGTTGAAGAGGATGTGTTAAGAAGATGAGAAGAGAAGCACATTTAAATAGAAGAAAAAGTTAGTCATGGGCGATTGATTAGTCTTGTCCATTTAATGAGGTTAGTACGGAAGATTCGAAAGAGATTTATATCTCTCTGAATACCGAGAAGATGTTGAGAAGAGTGTTTGTCAGCAACGGATAAGAGTGGGAAGCGACAAAATCTGAGATTTGTAGGTTTTCGAGGAAGAGAGAGAGATAAAGAGTGATTGGTCTCAAACATAGAGGAGGGTGGCTTGATTGACAGACAAAAGATTTGACTGATAGGAGAAAAGGTTTGGGCTTAGGAAATCCTGAACAACTTCTAGAAATGGACTTAGTACATAGACACACCTAATGCATGAATGCAATTTGTCTTATAGATGATTTGTCTTAAATGATGCAACATAATGACGTCTTTTGGACTATGTGTCCTAGACAATTGACTTTCTAGACTCTTATATGAACCCTATATGAACACACTTAACATATTCAAATCAAATATTCATTCAACGTTTCTCATACTAATCAGGGTTATTAGACGGTTAAGTCTATCTTAAACTAATGGCTTAGTGAATATGTCAGCAATCATATTTGAGTCAAGAGTTCTAAAGGGAGTTTTCCAAACTTTGAACTCTTATCCTTTCATTAATGAATCTCATTTCTTGGTTTCAACCTTTATTTTTGAAAGTCTTTCACCTCCACTATTACTCCGTATTATTTTTAACTCCTCAATACCGTTTGAAAAATCACTCTTTGAGTTGTTGTTACCTCACAAGTTACAAATAACTCAGAGTGAACAATAAGATTTTTGTAAATTAGGTCTTATAAATTTTGAAGAAAAATCTAAAACTAGAATAAAATATGTTTAATTCTTCAAGTGTTTTGAGAGAGAGAACATTTCTTTTGAATATTCTTCCAAAAGAACATTGTTTTAAAAGATCGACACTCTAGATGCTTGGATAACTCTCATTCTTCGACTAGTGACGAAAAAGTTTTAGATTCTCTAGAAAAAATAATTTTTTCTAAAGAGAATCTTTTAAAAAATAAAAGGCCTTATTTCTTTCTTCTTTTGGATATGCTTTTATCATTACAACAACTTTTGAAATAAAGGCCAACAATATTTTTCAAAAAACCTTTTCCAAAAACAAAAGGCCTTCTTTCTTGTTCTTTTGTTTAGGTCTATTCTTTTAATAATACTCGTATTTGCTATTTGTTGTAGGTACATTTTTTATCCAAGAGGAGATCATTGAACCACAGTTGTGCTTCCTCAAATATTTTTCTGATCTCAGCACAAATCGTTTTCAAGAGGAAGGGTATGATGGAATCCGCTTTGGGAACTAAATGGAGATCCATGAAGGGAGCATCAACTTAACCTAAGGATAGGAGATTGGTAGAAGAAGAAGGAATTTTGAGCTTGTTCTTGCTTTCTCTTACGTCTTAGAAGACATTGGACCTCGCATAAAGAGACATGGTTAAAGAAGATGGAAGAAGAAGATGGAGCTTCTACGATTATACTTTTGTGGAGGATCACATTTTAGTCTTCTTCTTTATTTTAAACATTTTTTTTTATAAATATGTAATATAGTTGATTTTTAGGCCTTGTATTTGGCCAAGACACTTTGTTTAACTTTGTTTAGAAGGTTTGGTGACCTTAAGAGAGAGTTAGCACACTATTAGGTCCTTAGTTAGAAGGTAGCACTTAAAAATGAGTTTGGAAGGAGTTAGTTGCAAGGAGTCTTTGCATTAAATGCTTTGACTAAGTTAGTTACAAAGTATAAGGCTCCTCACATTTAATGTTTAGGCTCCTCATTTAATGCTTAGGCTCCTCATTTAATGATCAGACTCCTCATTAAATGATGGAAAGGCTCCTAAATATTCCATGTACTCTAGCCTTCTCTTTCACCTATAAAAGGAGAAACACCTTTTTGTAATCCTTAGAACTTGATTGAATGTAAGGTATTTTTTCCAAAATTTCAAGACTTATCTTCTTGAGTTCTCACCTTATGAAATGTCTTACAATCCACAATTTTTATTAATTTATTTACAAAATTTTAGCTCCTAAATTTTTAATCATTCATAATTTTGTCTTAAATTTCTTCTCATGTTATTCTAATCCTTTAGTTTGTTATATGTAACTTTACTCATTTTTAAATTTAATATCTTAAATTATTACCAAAGTTAATTCACTAGTATGAAAAAAAAGCTTTTTAATTATTTTAAGCTTTCTAAGTCCGTTTTACAACAAACTTAGATTTAGTATACTTAAATTTTAAATCTATTATTGAGCAACAAACTTAAATTTTAACTTTGTTGTGAACCAACATACTTAGATTTTATTTTCAAAATTACAAATTCAACCATATATTCCAATCACACCTCTCTAGAAAATTAATCAGTCATCGCAATCAACCTTCGGTTTTCACCGTGTAACCCTTCCACTCATCAACAATGTAATTCCATCAAAGAAGAAAATATGCTAGCCAGAACAATATCCATAAATAACTACAAAATCCATCTTTCTTATATGTCAAGTTTTAATACACAAACATCATCACAACACTTATAAGTGAAGCTTCAATACAAAATAAAGATGAAATTGGGAACAATAGTTTTATAGAAATCAAACGAGATGAAAAATATCAGTCCATCTATCTTACCTTCACTCAACATTCCCCACAACCCAACCCATTTCCCATCACCTTCAACAAATCATTCCCCCAATTCAATTCATCTTCACAACCAACCAAATACAACACAAGAAAGCTAAATTCAATCACGTTCCACTAAAATTTCACATAACACAAACCAAAAATAAAAAACAAAGAAAAGAGAAAGAGGGAAGATGAATTGGAGCCATTAGTAACTCCTCCAACTAAACTATGGTGATTAAGAAACTTTCTAATAAGGTGGTTTGTAATGATAGAAAAAAAGGGGAGAAGGATCCCCACTCACACAAAGAAAGATGGAGCAAAGCCATAATCAGTGACAATGGGGTTTGATTTTTGTGTCACGGTAGCCGTCTAAGATGGTGCTCCCATCAGACTTGGACGTAGAGGTGGGGAGATCTCTCCTTGCAAAGATGAAGGTGGAGAACACGAGTAGCGAACAATGTTTCCCACCAAACTTGGATGCCCAGGTGGGGAGATCTCTCCATGTGAAGAAGCAGATGTAGGGCGTGAGTAGTCCTAGTGTTAGAGGCATTGTGTGATGACGACCAACATCATGGACATAAGCTCATTGAGCAAGAATAAAAGGAAGAAGAAATTCCTGACGCGTAGGAGAAAATGGAGAAAGAGTTAGGGTTTTGTGTTTTGAGATTAAATGAAGAAGGAGAACCAATTTTATGCTTTATGAAGGGAGAAAAAAAATAGTTTTGTTGTAAAATTAAAAAGATATAAAATTTAAGTCTCTTTGTATTTGTCAACACCCAATTTTTTCCGGGTAAATAAAATTCATCACAAAAAAATAAATAAATAAAAAAATAATAAAGAAAAAAAATACTATTAATTTTGCTGCACTCCTAAATTAAACTTTTAACCTTTAGCCTAATGACCCAAAATAATCCTACATTTTTTTACTTCCTCACCACGTTTTTTTCTTACCACACCCACTCTCCACACCACCCTCCACATCACATACATTTTTCATTTACTATTACATTTTTCACATTAACTTTTACTATTCATTATATTTTATTTCACCTACTTTCTCCACCCACTTTTTATATTATTTCTTTCACTTAATTTCCACATTAACTTTTACTATTTATTATATTTTATTTCACCTAATTTCTCCACCAACTTTTTATATTATTTCTTTTACTTATTTTCCACCTTAACTTTTTCTATTTTTCCACTCATTTTTTTAAAAAAATTATATTTTATTTAACACTTTCTCCATCCTTAACTCTATAAATACCCACATTCTCTTCACTCCAACACATACACAATTACATAATATCCATCTCTTCTCTCTCAAAAACCTCTTCATTCCATCCCAAAACTCTACTTCAATTTTCTCTCACACTTTACTATTTCCTAATCCCTCTATACATATTAAATCCCATACCATGTTTCTACTACAAGTTGACCTTGTTCACCTTCCATCCACCTCTTCTCACAACTTATTACAAGTAAGATTTTTCTCCATCATTCAAATCTTCAATAAGGTACACATATTATTCTCATTCCATTTATATATGCATTTTGATCATTTTTTTAGGTTATAAATTTATCTTGTTTTCTACCACAATTTTATCTTATGCTTTCTCACATTTTTATGTCATAGATATTTCAACTTATCTCTCTTTCTTAATAAAAAGCAAATAAAAAATGACAAAAATATATAAAACTTTAAAAAATATATAATAATATAAATAATATGAATACTCGTGCGATTGTACACATGAGCCTAGTACTTATTACCCAAAATATAAAAGTAAACCAAAAAGTCATATGAGTACTCGTGCGATCGTACAAATCAGCTTAGTGCTCATTACGCAAAACAATAAAAATAAACAAAAAAAAGTCGTATGAGTACTAATGCGATCGTACGCATCAGCCTAGAACTCACTATGCAAAACAATAAAAAATAAAAAAAAGGTCGTGTGAGTACTCGTGCGATCATACGCATCAGCCTAGTTCTCATTACGCAAAATCTAAATATTATATCAAAATACCAAAAAAAAAATGTAAAATCTCCAAATAGCTAAAAAAAAAAATCAAATTCTCATGTATTTTGTAACACCCAAATATTTTAAAGGGTATTACTGATAGTAGAGACTAAATTAATTTTGATATCTCATATAAACAATCAAACTTTATTTCAATTACTCCAAAGTACAATACCAAACTTACAAACTTTAAACAATATAGTCTTCATCATTGAAATTTCAACTTATAAGTTTTACACAACATAATCTTCCCAATACAAATTTATTCTTTTTACAAAAATCCCTGAAAGTTTTTCCCCGCATCTCTCTCATCTCTAAGCTTTTTCAACCGCATCTGCAACATTATCTAATCACATATAACATGAGTTATATGATCATAGAACAAACAAATAAGGGTAAGCCAACCATATCATATCAATCATTAAACTTGTAATAAGAATAATTCAAACATGTATTTCTACAATTACTAAAATATCATTACCCCGATGTCATTAATTCATCATTATCAAAATCAACTTCCTCAATTTCATAAACCTTACAATTTTACCATGCTTACTCACGAAGCCTTATGGTCAGACCGCTCTCTGCCTGCTTCCTTAAGCCTCACCTGTATACTATGTATTACTCTCTGAAGCCTTATGGTCAGACCTCTCTCTGCCTGCTTCTATAAAACTTATGAACCACATATTTATGGCAAAGCCTTATGGTCAGACCACTTGCTGCCTGCTTTCATAAACCTCAGGTGTTACTTTGCTCATATCAAGCTCCCATGGTATAAACCGAACATACTACTTCCCGTAGGAAACATCATTTCATAAGCAATGATTTCTTATATCTACTCCAACATTTCATCAAATCAACATTTCATATCCTCTTATCCACTCCAACATTTCATCAAATCAACAATTCATAACTTCTTCTCCGCATAACTCAATCATGTTCATTCTCTAATCATAATTTGACAATAACCTATTTTGGTGTCAATAAATTAAACATATTGCCAGATATCATACTTCATATTATAAACTCATTTTGACCATACCGAGTATAACTCAACATATTTTCACCAAACAAAGATCATGGATCAACCAAAATATATCAACATATCTTAGGAACTACATATTAAAGTTTGGACTCAATGTAATGATAAATAAAATATATATGAAATTTTTACCATGATAATATTATGCATCTACAATCAACTTGTTTTATTTTATTTTCATCCTAGTAGAGATTTTTCTTTACCCCAATTGGTCACCGGAGAGGACCCAGATGTCTGAACGCATCAAACTCACCTTCGACGCCAGCACATATGACTAGTCACAACTGACTGGACCAGGCCAGGGCTGCTCTATGATCAGGGATGTGCCAACTCAGGTTTTTAAGGTTCCTCTATCCTACCAACAAAGGGAGGCCTTCAATAATTAACAATTTATTTATTTAATTTATCTGCCTTGTTTTCTTATGCTCTAAATCTTAAAATGCCTAATTTTACTTCCTCTCACAACAACCTCAAACACTGTTTATATATTTAATACCCATTTACAAGCTATTACAGAACCCTTATTCCAAACCTTCCAACAAGATTAATTTCAGCCAACAAACTCATTCAATAAATTCATCACAATAAACATCCATAATAGAATTCATACAAGATAATTATAAACAATTAACAATAATAAAACATTACTATAAATGGTCATAGAAGAATACAATATTTGACAATCATAAAAATAATCTTAATATAAAAATTCATGGGGAAACAAGAAGTTGAATCTGGCAGAGCCGGTTAGACAACTTCTAATCCATCCATCAATACAATATAATTAAATAACAAGAACAATACATGTCTGGGGAAATAAGAAGTTGAATCTGGCAGAGCCGGTTAGACAACTTCTAATCCTTCCAAAAATGCAATAAAATAAATAAGCAAAGAAATAAATAGTTTGGGGAAACAAGAAGTTGAATCTGGTAGAGTCGGTTAGACAACTTCTAATCCTTCCAAAAATGTAATAAAATAAATACGGAAGGAAATAAAAAGTTTGGGGAATCAAGAAATTGAATCTGGCAGAGCCGGTTAGACAATTTCTAATCCTTCTAAAAAACAATAAAAATAAATAAGGAGAACAATAAAATGTTTGGGGAAATAAGAAATTGAATCTGGCAGAGCCGGTTAGACAATTTCTAATCCTTCCAAAATACAAAAATAAACCACTAATAACATACAATTGGCATAACATAATCAACATCATATTTTACAACTATCACACTTGGATATTATCACAAAACATACTCTTATTTAAAATTCAAAATCATACAGAAACAAAATACTCCATATTCAAGATTTAAAATCAGACAAAAGAAAAATTATAGCATATTCAAGATTCAAGATAATACAAAAAGAAATACTCAAAGTTAGCTTCCCTTACCTCTATTCGAGATTTAGTTTCCTCTTCTCAAACCGTTCTCCGGAAACTTCCAGAATTTCCCCTCTTTAACTATAATTTCCTCCAACTCTCTTCTCTCACAATTTCTCTAGAATTTTGGTGCAAATTTTCAGCCTCCCCCCCTTGGCTATTTATAGCCAAAACATTTTACTATTCATTTTTTACTATTCATTTTTACTATTCATTTTTACTATTCATTTTTACTATTCAAAAATTATTTTTTATTCATCATTCTTATCTCTGAATGATTAATTCTACGTGGAGTGTTCTCTTCCACAATTTATTTTAATATATTTTTTTTAAACAAAGACTAAATAAAATTACTTACAAAAGAGATATGGATATTCTTTTATCATAAATTCTTCCAATACCCAAATCATTTTCTGTGTGTCTTCATTCCAAAGTACCTTTACCGTGCGAATATCCTTCCCTCTTAACTTTTTCATTTGAACATCTAGTATACGCACTGGGCCAACTTCCATTGTTAAATTTTCCTTGACCTGAATTTCATCAACTTCTAACACATGCTTTGGATCTGGAATATACTTCCTCAGTTGGGATACATGAAAAACATTATGCAAATTTGTCAATAGAGGTGGTAGTGCTATCTCATAAGCCACTGGTCCAATCTTTTTGAGAATTTGATACGGTCCGAGAAATTTTGGTGTCAGTTTCCTCATCTTGATAGCTCTCCCGACTCCTGTAGTTGGCGTTACTTGTAAGAATACATGATCTCCTTCTTCAAATTCTAACGGTCTTCTTCTTTTGTCGGCATATGACTTTTGTCTACTTTGAGTTGCTTTCATTCGATCTTGGACTAATTTTATTTTTTCTGTGGTTTGTTGTAATAGCTCGGGTCCTACTGTCAGTGCTTCCCCATCTTGAAACCAACACAACGGTGTTCTACATCTTCTTCCATATAAAGCTTCATATGGTGGCATACCAATACTGGAATGATAACTGTTGTTGTAAGTAAATTCTACTAATGGTAGTATCTCATTCCAACTTCCAAGATGATCTAATACACAAGTTCTCAGCAAATCCTCCAAAGATTGAATAGTCCTTTCTGTTTGACCATCAGTCTGAGGGTGATAAGCCGAACTCATCTTCAACTGTGTTCCCAGAGCCTTCTGTAGCGTCTGCCAAAACCTTGAAGTAAACCTTGGATCTCTGTCTGACACAATGCTTGTAGGTATGCCATGCAACCTCACTACTTCCCCGATGTATAACTCCGTCAGCTTTTCTAGTGACATACGTTGATTAATAGGTAAAAAGTGAGCCGTCTTGGTTAGTCTATCAACGATAACCCAGATAGAATCGTGACCTTTTGATGATTTTGGTAAATGTGTTACAAAGTCCATCGAGATATTGTCCCACTTCCATTGAGGAATGTCTAACTGTCGTAACATCCCACCCGGTTTTTGATGCTCCACTTTTGCCTTTTGACACACCAAGCAGGCTGCTACAAACTCGGCCACATCCCTCTTCATTCCATTCCACCAAAATGACTCTTTCAGGTCCTTATACATCTTAGTCATACCTAGATGTAAGCTAAGACGACTTTTATGGCCTTCGTCTAAAATTAAATGTTTTAATTCACTCTTTGCAGGGATACACACTCTGTTTTTAAATCGAAGTATGCCATCTTTACTTAGAACGAACTCCTTAGCTTGATCGGTGTCCAACAACATGATCTTTTGCTGCAACTCTTGATCCATCAACTGCTCAACCTTCACTTGTTCTAAGAAGTCACTAGTGATTACTAAATGACTACACCATATGTGATCTGGGTTTAACTACAACCCCAAGTTCATATCACGTAACTTTTCTAACAGTTCTAATTCCTTCACCATCATCGTTGTTATCTGAGCTTGTCTCCTACTCAATGCATCTGCCACCACATTGGCTTTTCCTGGGTGATATAAAAGCTCGAAGTCATAGTCCTTCACATATTCCATCCATCTTCTTTGTCGCATGTTCAATTCCTTTTGATCGAACAAATACTTTAGACTCTTATGGTCACTAAAAACTTGGAAACTTGCCCCATAGAGGTAGTGTCTCCATGTCTTTAATGCAAATACTACTGCTGCAAGTTCGATGTCATGCGTTGGGTAGTTCTTCTCATGCGCTTTTAGCTGCCTAGATGCATAAGCTACAGGTCTCCTTCCTTGCATTAAAACGCACCACAATCCTTGATATGACGCATCGCAGTACACCTCAAAAGATTTGCTAGAGTCTGGAATGATTAATACTGGTGCTGACGTTAGTCGTTGCTTCATATTTTCAAAACTGGCTTCGCACTTGTCAGTCCACAGAAATGGTTGATCTTTACGAGTTAACTGAGTTAGAGGACCTACAATCTTGGAAAACCCTTCGACAAAACGTCGGTAATAACCGGCTAATCCTACAAAACTTCGTACTTCAGTTACAGTTTTCGTCCGCTCCCACTTTAGCACAGCTTCCACTTTTGCTGGATCCACTGAGATTCCTTGAGCAGAAATCACATGACCCAAAAATTGTACTTTCTCTATCCAGAACTCACACTTTGACAGTTTCCCATACAGTTGATGTTTTCTTAAAATTTCCAACGCCACCCTCAAGTGTTCTGCATGTTTTTCCTTATTCTCTGAATAGATAAGAATATCGTCTATAAATACTACCACGAACTTATCTAAACATGACCGAAATATTCTGTTCATGTAGTCCATAAAAATCGCTGGGGCATTCGTCACACCAAACGGCATTACCACGTACTCAAAGTGTCTATAGCGAGATCTGAAAGCCGTCTTTTGTACATCTTCCGTCTTGACAAGAATCTGATGGTACCCAGATCTGAGATCAATTTTTGAAAACACCTCTGCTCCTCTCAACTGATCTAATAGATCATCGATTCTTGGCAAAGGATATTTGTTATTTATTGTAACCTTGTTCAACTATCGATAATCCACGCACAACCTTGAACTTCCATCCTTCTTCTTCACCAGCAATACAGGAGCTCCCCATGGAGACACACTTGGACGGATAAACTTCTTCTCCAACAGATCTTCGATTTGCTTTTTCAACTCTGCTAGTTCGGCAAGAGCCATTCTGTATGGAGCCATAGAAACCGGGCAGCTCCGGGCACTAGATCTATTGTGAAATCGATCTCTCGACTAGGTGGTAAACCTGACACTTCTTCTGGAAAAACATCAACATATTCTTCTACCACAGGTATTCCGATGATTTGTTCTTCAGTATTCTCTCTTTTCTCCTGAGCTAACACCACATAGCAGGTAGCTCCATCTTTGATATCCTTCGTAGCGACTCGAGTTGAGCTTAGTTCTAAATCGTTCAAATTTAGAAACTCTATCTTTTGTTTCCCACAGTCAATAAGAACGTGATTGGCAGTCAACCAATCCATTCCCAAAATAATGTCTAGATTTTGAAGGGGTAAGCAGATCAAGTTCACTTTGAACTTGCGTCCTGCAATTTGGATCGGGCATCCGACACAGACTGAACTGGTCGTAACTGGTCCCGATGCTGGTGTAGAAACTACTAATTCACACCCTAGATCAAGCATCGGTAATCCGAGTCTTTCTAAACATGCTAGGGATATAAAGGAGTGTGTGGCTCCAGAGTCAAACAAAACATATACGCATTCTCCTAACAACATACAGGAGTGTAAGATTAATGTACCTGGCTTAGTAGCCTCTTCTGCAGACATTGCGAATACTCTTCCTGTTGCCCGGGGCTTTACTTCAGCAGAATCTTGTTGTTGTGGTTCTCCCACCTTCTTTTTCTTTGGACAAACATTAGCAAAGTGTCCCGGATCATTGCAGATGAAACATCTCTTCCCTTCAACTTTTTCCCCAATAAGTTTAGGGCAGTCACGTCTGAAATGTGTCCCTCCACACTCAAAACACTTCACCGTTCCCCGATATGATAATTGTGGTTTTTCATAAGGTTTTTTGTTGAATTTCATTGAAGATTCTCCCTTTGCAAGTCTGGAAACTCTACTTGGATCAAACTCCAACAATTCTATCATTCTGGCTTTCTCTACCAATGCTGGAAACTCTTGTATTTCCAATGGCATAAGTACCTTCTTCAGTTCATGCCTTAGTCCTCCCTCGAATTTTCGACATCTCCATTCTTCTGTGATATTCTGAGTATAAAACCTCGAGAGATAATTAAATTTTACTACGTACTCTTGTACTGATAACCTCCTTTGTTGTAAGGTCAGAAACTCCGCCTCCCTTGCAAATTTTGCACTGTTTGGAAAATATTTTTCCAAGAACCTTATCTTAAAGTTCTCCCAATTCACAGCCTCACCACGAACCGTCATCAACTGTTGCATACTTTCCCACCAATATTCAGCTTCACCCACCAAAAGAAATGATGCATAAGTTAATTTTTGTTCTTCTGAGCAAGTTATTACCCGAAAAATCTTCTCATTGTGCCTTAGCCAAGAGTCAGCCTCATCAGGAGTAGCCTCCCCATTAAATTTAGTTGGATCATGCCTTAAGAAGTCATTCAAGCTAGAATGATTTTGAGGTACTTGATCAACTTGTTGTTGCTGCATCTTTGTCGAGTTTAAATGATTTCTTCAAAAAGATAACAATACAATTTAGCATATGATAATCAATTTCCTCCAATAGTCATTTTCATCATAACAATTAATAGTTTTACTAAGAATAATAATTTCACTCCCCATAGTCCCAAAATACTTTCGAAAACCATTGCTCTGATACCATAATGTAACACCCAAATATTTTAAAGGGTATTACTGATAGTAGAGACTAAATTAATTTGATATCTCATATAAACAATCAAACTTTATTTCAATTACTCCAAAGTACAATACCAAACTTACAAACTTTAAACAATATAGTCTTCATCATTGAAATTTCAACTTATAAGTTTTACACAACATAATCTTCCCAATACAAATTTATTCTTTTTACAAAAATCCCTGAAAGTTTTTCCCCGCATCTCTCTCATCTCTAAGCTTTTTCAACCGCATCTGCAACATTATCTAATCACATATAACATGAGTTATATGATCATAGAACAAACAAATAAGGGTAAGCCAACCATATCATATCAATCATTAAACTTGTAATAAGAATAGTTCAAACATGTATTTCTACAATTACTAAAATATCATTACCCCGATGTCATTAATTCATCATTATCAAAATCAACTTCCTCAATTTCATAAACCTTACAATTTTACCATGCTTACTCACGAAGCCTTATGGTCAGACCGCTCTCTGCCTGCTTCCTTAAGCCTCACCTGTATACTATGTATTACTCTCTGAAGCCTTATGGTCAGACCTCTCTCTGCCTGCTTCTATAAAACTTATGAACCACATATTTATGGCAAAGCCTTATGGTCAGACCACTTGCTGCCTGCTTTCATAAACCTCAGGTGTTACTTTGCTCATATCAAGCTCCCATGGTATAAACCGAACATACTACTTCCCGTAGGAAACATCATTTCATAAGCAATGATTTCTTATATCTACTCCAACATTTCATCAAATCAACATTTCATATCCTCTTATCCACTCCAACATTTCATCAAATCAACAATTCATAACTTCTTCTCCGCATAACTCAATCATGTTCATTCTCTAATCATAATTTGACAATAACCTATTTTGGTGTCAATAAATTAAACATATTGCCAGATATCATACTTCATATTATAAACTCATTTTGACCATACCGAGTATAACTCAACATATTTTCACCAAACAAAGATCATGGATCAACCAAAATATATCAACATATCTTAGGAACTACATATTAAAGTTTGGACTCAATGTAATGATAAATAAAATATATATGAAATTTTTACCATGATAATATTATGCATCTACAATCAACTTGTTTTATTTTATTTTCATCCTAGTAGAGATTTTTCTTTACCCCAATTGGTCACCGGAGAGGACCCAGATGTCTGAACGCATCAAACTCACCTTCGACGCCAGCACATATGACTAGTCACAACTGACTGGACCAGGCCAGGGCTGCTCTATGATCAGGGATGTGCCAACTCAGGTTTTTAAGGTTCCTCTATCCTACCAACAAAGGGAGGCCTTCAATAATTAACAATTTATTTATTTAATTTATCTGCCTTGTTTTCTTATGCTCTAAATCTTAAAATGCCTAATTTTACTTCCTCTCACAACAACCTCAAACACTGTTTATATATTTAATACCCATATACAAGCTATTACAGAACCCTTATTCCAAACCTTCCAACAAGATTAATTTCAGCCAACAAACTCATTCAATAAATTCATCACAATAAACATCCATAATAGAATTCATACAAGATAATTATAAACAATTAACAATAATAAAACATTACTATAAATGGTCATAGAAGAATACAATATTTGACAATCATAAAAATAATCTTAATATAAAAATTCATGGGGAAACAAGAAGTTGAATCTGGCAGAGCCGGTTAGACAACTTCTAATCCATCCATCAATACAATATAATTAAATAACAAGAACAATACATGTCTGGGGAAATAAGAAGTTGAATCTGGCAGAGCCAGTTAGACAACTTCTAATCCTTCCAAAAATGCAATAAAATAAATAAGCAAAGAAATAAATAGTTTGGGGAAACAAGAAGTTGAATCTGGTAGAGCCGGTTAGACAACTTCTAATCCTTCCAAAAATGTAATAAAATAAATACGGAAGGAAATAAAAAGTTTGGGGAATCAAGAAATTGAATCTGGCAGAGCCGGTTAGACAATTTCTAATCCTTCTAAAAAACAATAAAAATAAATAAGGAGAACAATAAAATGTTTGGGGAAATAAGAAATTGAATCTGGCAGAGCCGGTTAGACAATTTCTAATCCTTCCAAAATACAAAAATAAACCACTAATAACATACAATTGGCATAACATAATCAACATCATATTTTACAACTATCACACTTGGATATTAACACAAAACATACTCTTATTTAAAATTCAAAATCATACAGAAACAAAATACTCCATATTCAAGATTTAAAATCAGACAAAAGAAAAATTATAGCATATTCAAGACTCAAGATAATACAAAAAGAAATACTCAAAGTTAGCTTCCCTTACCTCTATTCGAGACTTAGTTTCCTCTTCTCAAACCGTTCTCCGGAAACTTCCAGAATTTCCCCTCTTTAACTATAATTTCCTCCAACTCTCTTCTCTCACAATTTCTCTAGAATTTTGGTGCAAATTTTCAGCCTCCCCCCCTTGGCTATTTATAGCCAAAAAATTTTACTATTCATTTTTTACTATTCATTTTTACTATTCACTTTTACTATTCATTTTTACTATTCAAAAATTATTTTTTATTCATCATTCTTATCTCTGAATGATTAATTCTACGTGGAGTGTTCTCTTCCACAATTTATTTTAATATTTTTTTTTTAACTATTCACTATTCACTATTCACTATTCACTATTTACTATTTACTATTTACTATTCATTATTCACTTTTCTTAAAAAAAATCCTAAATAAGTTATCAAAAATTTGAAGCTCTCCCTCTAGAATTACTATAACTTTATATCCAAAAATTTACATTTTTCTATCCATTAAAATTATTATTACTAATAAAATGTTAAAATTTACAATTATAAATATTTTTTTTTATGGATCTTACATTTTAACTTACAAATATTTTCAAGGATCTTACATATTTAATCTAAGCCGAAACTACGTGATCCTTGATTCTCCATCAAAAGTGGAGATACGTAGGAGCAAGGTTAATGCTTGTCAGGTTCACCTCCCAAAAATCCAAAATTTCCCTTAATCATTTTCCAAACAATTTCTCAATTTTCTAAAAACATTTTTCTTTTATTTGTATTGTCTTGACTGTTATTTTCGGGGAAAATAACCATTTTGAAAACTATATCAACTTTGCACGTTTAATTAAAAGTACTGCTTTCAGGCAGGCGTTATAGGGATGCTAACACCTTCCCTACGCGTAACCAACTTCCTAACTCAAAACTCTGATTCCGTAGAGCATGCCTTACTTTTATGGTTTTTCCGTAGTTTTCTATAATAAACTATGGTGGCGACTCCAAACTCTAATTTTCAACTATTTAACTATTTATTATTTAAAGAGTCTCGTCGTCTTCCCCGTCGCGATTCCGATTGCGACAATATATATTCTAAGAAACTTAAAACATAAATTTAGATCTATTGGAAAACTCAACAAATGTAAAATTTAAGTTTGTTTGTATTCTAAGAGTCTTAAAACATAAACTTAAAATATGGGCTTCTTTTAAACAAAAATGTCATCGAACATTTTTTAAATTTATTATTTTTGGAAAACTTAAATTAAGAAACTTAAAAGATTTATTTTACTGGTGATTTGTGCAAGTTCTCATTTTAGTCTTATGTAAAAGTAACCATTGTCATGTTTTTTCTACCCATTTTATTATGTCATATCTAAAATAAAAAAAATGGATAAAAAATGTATAAAAGTAAATACTAAACTTACATATATTAAAAATTAAAGAAGTAAAATAAAAACTAAAATAACAAATTTTATAAAATATAGACATGAAAGTTATACTTTATTCTTAGAAGGAGATAATAATTAAAATGTTGTGATGTGCTTTCTTCTTTTAAGACCTAGGTTTCCTCTCCTTTTTCAATGTTCAAGATGCAAACTGCGTGGAGTAATTGTGAAATGTGTAAACAATTAATAGTGTGAATGGATGGAAAAAGAAAATGAGAAAATACTTCTCTAGATATTTGTGAGTTTTGATATTTTTGCTTTTGCAACAAATAATGTATGCATATGGGAGCATCAAACATAGGACTTGTTTTAATTCAAAGATGTTGCGAAAATGACAACATAAAATAAGGTTTTTATAATGAATTTTTCTATTTTTATTCTTGTTTAATAATAGATGTGTGTGTTCCATTTCCTTTAGACAAGCTTACGATAGGGTGATTATGAATCATAAATGCGACTTTGGACAACTGAACCCAAATAGTTGGACATTGTTGCAATCTTTTCATATTTTGTATGTGACTTTGCATGAGAGTAATGTATAAAATATTTTTATAGTACAATATCGAGTTATTTTGTCCAATGGTTGTCATTAGTTAATGATAATTACATTTTTACTCACATTTATAACATCTCACTTTCCCTTTATTGAATTGCATTTGATATTGATTTAATTAGAATTTGTTTAATTAATATTATTCAAACTTCAACGACATAGTCAATGATAAAAATAATGTTTCCTTAATAAATGGTAGATGAGTCTAACCAAAGGAGTCTGATCGAAGCTCTAATATGTTAAATTTTAGTAGACGACCTGATTTAATATATATATATATATATATATATATATATATATATATATATATATATGCTAAGTGACTTTAATGATTGAATTTATATGTGCTCTATGAATGTTTTTAACATGTGTTGATAATTAAGTTATTGTCTTTTATTGAAATTCTTGTTAGTTTTCTTAATTTTAGCAATCTTTTATTTGGAGACGTGAGAAGTTTGGAAACATGGGAGATACTTAATGAGTTAATCAAATTGTTCTTACATCATCTATTTTTATTGAGTTCTAACTTTTGCTCTTGCTATTGGTTTTTGACACTTGTTTATAATTTGATCTTGTTTTTTAATTTGTTAGTTTGTTTAAATCTAACGATCTCTTGTTCATTTAATTCAAGAGGTAAAAAATATAAATCTCAAACATAGAGGTTTGGAGACGGGAGAGATTCTCAATGAATTGAATTATGATTGTTTGATTAATTCAATTCTGTTTAGAATTTAGATGAAAATTAATGATATGATAAATGTTAAAAAAAATTAGCTCTAAATAAATAAGGGAATTAATTTATCTTTTAATTGTTTTATTCACTCTTTTAAGCATAGTCTATATCAACAAATTCCCCATTTTTTACTTTAATGTTCTTTCTAATTCTAGCTTTTGCAAGCATATTTTGAAATCAAGTTTACTAACTTACAATTGAATTCATTAAGGGACAACTTTGGGAACTAACCTTTCCATTCTTAATTTTTGTTAACTTTTAACTTTACATTGGATTATTTACTCTTATATTCGATCTCTATTAATTCATTAGATAACTGTATTAGACGTCTACTCTTAAATTTAATTGAAAAACAATAATGATCAGTTAGTCACCTAAGTATGTATCTACTTGCTTTCTTTTCTTTCTCTTATAAGAATTTTAAAGTAAGCTTTTGAAAGTTTCACAGAATAATGAAGGCTTGAATATTTTTTATATGTCAACAAAATGAATGAAGTTTTCTTACTTTGAACTACACATAAATCATATTAATTCTTAATATTTTGACGATGTCATCGATTATAAATCAACTTTCCACCTACATAATTCCTTGGTGTACTTGTCACCACATCATCATCCCAATCTTGGTGTTAATGTTTTGTTCTTAATATTTTCGGTAAGATTTTATCCTAGCTATTTCTCTCTCATTATTTTAGACGTTATGGTTGTTCTTTAGGTGATTAACTTTTTGTTGTTCTTTGTTTTTTTGATAGATACCATTTAATCATTTTAAAAATGTTACTCACCACATAGTAGACACCAAATATTCTTATAAAATAACTTCCTTCTTTGATGGTCCAAGACATGTTCTCCCTTATACGTGTGCAAAAATACACTAATACGTAATCAATCATGTATACTTTCATATTCTCACCTAATTATACTATTTTTAATAAATTTTTATCTATGTCAATTTCGATGGTATCCTTACATCAATTTTAACTTTTAATTAATTATTTTATACTAATTAATAATGATCTAAGTGTTTATTAATATTTGACCAAAATGTATTAATTAATATATAGTTCACAAATTCTATTACGTCGAATATATAATTAAAATGGCGTCGAATTACTTTATGTACATAACTAAATCTATTTACCATATAAAAATTTGTGATCAGGCCTACATATGCTAATTTAACTTAATTTGTCAAAGGGTAAGAACATGGATTCTCTTGAGAAAAAGTATAACCTTTTTCTGGAAAAAGTCCACAGCTTTGCTACTGCTACACTTGATTAAGTAATATTATTTTCAAATTTAAATAATACACAAGGAAAAGCTCAGGATAATCATTTGTGGATAAAATTCTCATTTATGTGCGGTCGTAAACTTCTAAAAACATTTTTTTTTCTAATTAATAGGATAAATTAAAGAACGTCAATCATGATTTTTAATATATATAAAATACGGAATCCATTCGATTATTCACTTTAAGGTCAAATTTGTGATCAGAATATATCTTAGGAATATAATTATCACTTAATTGAAAATACAAGACTCACTCTTATATATTATCCTCTCCCTAAATCTCTAATTTGACTTTGTTCTAAGATTTTATTCTTGACTGAAAGAAAGTTTCAACATTTGGCTTCCTAAACAACGAGTGAAGAGCAACCTTTTTTGTAGTTTATATGCATATTTTAAAGAGTAAAGTTTCTAATAATTTGCTCTTGCAGTTAGCAATCATGGCTTAGAGCATAAGGGTGCATATACACTAATGGTGTGGATAAGAATAAGCAAAATTGTTCAAGATTGGTATCTCAAAAGAGCTTTTGGGAAGAGAATATAGACACTTCCTAGACAATGGTATAAAACCAATCACAATTAAGTTGTGTGTGGTTGTGCATAATTAGGCCTAAAGTATAATAGTTTATGCAAAACCTTGTTATTTGACACATGTCTTTCTTTCTCACAATCATAGTTTATCCAATAGGGTTATTTCTTTGAAGCAATGACCAATCATAAATGTGTTTTACCATGTGCCTTTTGGTTTGTTGCAAGAGTCAACATTCCTTTTTTTTAATGAGCAAATATTGTGTGTTGAATGAGAATTAAACTAAAAGAATGTGTCAGACTCATCACCCGCTGCTAGGATTTAACACAGATTATTCTATTCATATATAGTGTTCGAGTCCTTTTACCCCATGTGTACAGAAAAAATGGTTGAATATCATTAGAAGTGAATTAAATTTATGTTTTAGTGGATATATCTTATTGTTCTCAAGTTTGGAAAGCTACTCACTTTTAAAAAAAGTTGGTCCGAAGTTCCTAATATTTATAATCAATGGAAAATAATTGTAAGAGATCTTATATGTATAACTAGCTAATAGATATAATTTATACTTTTTAAATTACTTTTTCAATTAAGTTAGACCCAAACTAAAATTTTATAATATAATGTTTGCTTATAAGGTCATATTGACCTTATAAAATTGGTCTGTGTGGTTTAGGTTTCCAAATATGTTGGTCCGAGGTTCCAAATATTTATAATCAACTCACTTTATTAAAATAATTGTAAGAGATATAATTAATAGATATATACAAGAAAATTACGTTTTACATACGGATTATTACATAAGAATTTGGATTCGTATACAATGAGAATGTTACATATGGATATTTTATACGGATTCGTTACATACGAATTTTTCTGTATGTAATGAAGAAAAAATGTTACATATGAATAATCCGTATATAAAATCTGTATGTAACTTTACACGTTATGGTGAGAACTTTTCGAAAGATATATCTATATGTAAAATATGTATATAAGTGGAAAAATAGTTACATATGTCAGAGCGGCTGCAGCGGAATGGTTAGCGTGGAATAACAAACCAAGAGGGGGGGGTGAATTGGTTCTTACTAAAAACGTGTGCCTTAAAAATTTCTACTCAATTAAACTTACTTAGCAGATAATAAATGCAATAAAATAGAGTAAGGTTGAGAGAAATTTGCACAGATGATTTTATCCTGGTTCGGATCTTACCAATCCTACGTCCAGTCGCTTATTTCAAAACAAGATAAACACTTCACTAATCACAAAACTATTACAAACTACAATCACACAGATACAATTTGTAAAAGTTTAGAAAACACCTCTCTTGAAGCCACAAGAGATGAAACAACACCTCCTTTGAATCTTCACAAAGGATGAAACACTTCCTTCGAATACTTCACGAAGGATGAATTCCTCTTCCAAACACTTCCTTAGATGCACCAAGGATGAACCAGCTATTCCTCTATCACCGTAGCAGTATTTCACCAACTCTACAGATAGAGTTTCCTTAGCTGAGCAAGAGCACACAATTCTCAAGAGTTTCTGAGTATTTGAGCACAAGGGAAGAGTAGTAGGTTTTCCCTTGAGAGAAAATGAGAGTCTATTTATAGACTCATCCAAAGGCTCCTCCATTTTTCGTTTTCAACTTTTCTGACAGTGTTAATCGATTAGCTACAGTGGTTAATCGATTAACAACCCAACGGATAGTTCAACGGCTCTAAAAACGGCTAGTTTTTCAAACGTTCACTATGTTAATCGATTAACAGGCCTTGTTAATCGATTAACACTAATCGATTAACACCCTCTGTTAATCGATTAGCACTGCACTGTCTCGCTTCTCCATGGCTCTCTGGAACAATCGATTAACACCCTCTGTTAATCGATTAACGCTAATCGATTAGCACCTCTTGTTAATCGATTAACACTGCACAGAATTTTGCTTATGGCTTATTTTTACATCACTTTTGAATGCATACATAAAACTACTAATTTTCCTATGTTCATACAATTATTACAAAAGATTACAAGTCTTCAAAGATCATTCTTCATGAGTCTTGTTTGTTCTTGACTTGATTTGGACATCATCAAAACTTCATCTTCATCATTTTGCTAACAATCTCCCCCTTTTTGATGATGATCAAAACTTTCTTGATTTAAAGCTTTTGGTAATAATCTGTATTTGAAACACAACTTAAGGAAGAAACAATTGTTAGTGTACTTAGAAATAAGTTTAAGGCTTTAAATATTTCTCCCCCTTTTTGATCATTATTAAAAAGTGATGAATAATTTCTCCCCCTAAATGTATTAGAAATTATACTCCCCCTTAATAAAAGCATATATGCATAGAAATAATAAGAAAAACAACATACTTTTTATTGAATGCAAATAGGCAAGCATACAAGGAAATATAAAGTTCACATACTAAGAAAAACATAAAAACATAAATTGCCTAAGACTCATCATCACTATCGGGAACATAGAGTTTTGCAAGTTTGTCATCAATCTCCTTAAGATGATTATTAATTTCATCATAGCGAAGAGTGTGATAAGCCATCATATCATCCATCCTTCTTTGTTGCATAGAGGCCATTTCTTCAATTTGTCTAGATATACTTTCTAGACTATATTCTTGTGGAGGATGGGATGGGCCAACAACATTTGTTGGATGAGGCATAGGAATATCTTCATCTTCTTCAGCTGATGCGTCCTCTTCTTGTGCAATATCATCTTCAGCACGGACAAACATATTTCCTTGTCGTATAAATCCCATTTGATGCAATGCTGATTCCTCAATTTCATGATTTCTTAAGACGGTGAGAGATTTCTCTCCCGTAACATCAACTCCTTTATAAACACAGATTAAGGAAATAAGGAGGGGATATGGAAGATGACTTCTATCATACCTCTTTTCCCGGACAATAGTGTCGGAGATGAGATCTGCCCAATTGATTTTGATATTTTGAGTAATGGCAGACATGAGCATGAGATCGATTTCAAAGCATTGTGCTAAATTTGAGCCTCTTGGACAAAGCAACCATACAATAAGATAATGAAGAACCCTTTCCTCCATTCTAAGATTTCCTACTAGAAGATATCTCCTATTTGGTAGAGGTTGTTGAGGGTTGCGCATGAAAGAGCGATATGCCAAAATTTTGTTAAAATCACCAAAGTCATTTGGCACATGCATGGTATTTTCTAAGATGGGAAGATGAGCAACATTTGTCCAAATGTCATTATCCAGAATGATATCTATCCCTTTTACACGAGTGTAAACAATACCATTTTGGGATTTTAGATTGTAGTAGAATACTCTTACCAAATCTGGATAGTAACTCCCTTGAAGTTGCAGTAGATGCTGGACACCTTGCTCAATCAATTGCTGAGAAAATTGAAATTGATGTGTGGTAAACCAATTGAGATCTACAAATTTTTGACGAAGAATCTTGCGTTCTTTCCACATTTGTAGATATTCTTCATGCTTTCCATCATCGGAAATCCACCCTTGAATATTTGGACCACGTGCAATAGGTGTGCTTTCCGATCCATAGCTTCTTCTTCTTCTTCTTCTTGATGGTTCAGCCATGAGAGCAAGAGATTTGAATTTTGAGAGAAGAAATGAAGTGAATTTGAGTTTGTAGAGGGATGGGTAAAGTGAGTGGGTAAAAATGAGGGATGGTATGGGTTTAAATAGGCTGAAAATGACCCCCCCAACGTTCAAATTTAAAAAGTTACCGTTTATAGCCGTTACAACGGCTATTTTTGGCAGAATTTACTGCCTGTAACGTATGCTAATCGATTAACAGGACCTGTTAATCGATTAACGTTAATCGATTAACACCCTCTGTTAATCGATTAACTGACGCTGATTTCCGAAAATCAGCAAATTGTTCTTATTTTCAATTTTTAACATGTTTTCAATATCCCTAAGTCTCTTCTAAGCTCATAGAATCTATCTTTAGGCAATGCTTTGGTGAAAATATCAGCTAATTGATGTTGGGTATCAATATATTCTATTTCACAATCTCCTTTTTGCACATGATCTCTAAGAAAGTGATGCCTAATCTCAATGTGCTTGGTTCTAGAGTGCATTATGGGATTCTTTGTAAGGTTTATTGCACTTGTATTATCACACTTAAGTGGTATATGATCTAAATGAATGTCATAATCTTCTAATTGCTGTTTCATCCATAAAATTTGCGCACAACAATTTCTCGCAGCAATATATTCAGCCTCAGTGGTAGATAAAGCTACACAGGCTTGTTTCTTAGAATGCCAAGAAACTAAGGAACTACCTAGAAGATGACATGTTCCACTTGTGCTTTTTCTATCTATCTTACAACCTCCATAATCTGCATCGGAAAATCCTACAAGACTAGGTTCCGTTCCAGATGGATACCATGAACCAAAGGATGCAATTCCATTAAGATATTTCAATATTCTTTTAACTACTGTAAGGTGAGATTCTCTAGGACTAGATTGATACCTAGCACACACACAAACACTCTGCATAATATCTGGTCTACTAGCAGTGAGATATAACAGAGAACCTATCATACATCTATATTTAGTTTGATTTACCTCTTTACCTGACTCATCTTTGTCAAGATAGCAAGAGGTTCCCATAGGTGTAGATGCTTCCTTTGCTTTGTCCATTTCAAACTTCTTAAGAATTTCTCTACAATACTTAGTTTGAGAAATGAACGTACCTTCTCTCATTTGCTTAATTTGAAGACCGAGGAAGAATGTTAATTCTCCCATCATAGACATTTCAAATTCACCCTGCATAGTCTTAGCAAATTCCTCACAAAGAGATTTATTTGTTGATCCAAAAATAATATCATCAACATATACTTGAATAATCAAAATATGTTTTCCGACTCTTTTAATAAACAAAGTGGAATCAACTTTTCCTCTATTGAAATCATTTTCTAAAAGAAAATTGCTAAGTCTTTCATACCAAGATCTAGGTGCTTGTTTTAAACCATAAAGTGCTTTCTTTAACTTATAGATGTGATTTGGAAATTTAAAATCTTCAAAACCGGGTGGTTGTTCAACATACACATCTTCTTTTATAAAACCATTTAGAAATGCACTTTTAACATCCATTTGAAATAATTTAAATTTCATTATAGATGCATAAGCAAGAAGTAGGCGTATTGCCTCTAACCTGGCAACTGGAGCATATGTCTCATCATAATCTATACCTTCTTCTTGACTATATCCTTGAGCCACAAGCCTAGCTTTATTCTTGGTGATGTTTCCATCTTCATCCAGTTTGTTTCTGAATACCCATTTTGTTCCAATTACTTGATGAGTATCTTCTCTAGGAATCAATTCCCAAACTTGATTTCTTTCAAACTGGTTGAGTTCTTCTTGCATTGCTATACACCATTGTTCATCTTGAAGAGCTTCCTTAATGTTCTTAGGTTCTATCTGCGACATGAAGGCTACATTCATACAAAAATTAACTAAATTTCTTCTAGTGTTTACCCCTTTTGATATGTCGCCAATGATGTTGTCCAATGATAATCCTCTAGGTTGTTGCCATATTTTGTTTAGATCTTCATCATCTTGAGGATTATTCATTTTCTCTTCATTGGTTGTCTTTTGCAAGTCTTCATTTTCACCTGCATCTGATTCATCTGACTCAAGAGGTTTTACCTCAAGGTCCACAATTTCATCAAAGACAACATGCACAGATTCTTCTATGTCAAGTGTTTTCCGATTAAAAACTCTATAAGCTTTGCTAGTAAGAGAATATCCTAGAAAAATAGCTTCATCGGATTTGGAATCAAATTTTCCTAAATTTTGTTTTCCATTATTTAAGACAAAACATTTGCATCCAAAAATTCTTAAATGTGAAACATTTGGTTTTCTACCTTTAAAAAGTTCATAAGGAGTACATTTCAAAATTGGCCTAATAAGCATTCTGTTCAATACATAACATGCAGTACTCACAGCATCAGCCCAAAATTGTTTAGGAACACTATATTCATTTAACATAGTTCTAGCAAGTTCCTCTAAGGATCTATTCTTTCTTTCTACAACTCCATTTTGTTGAGGAGTTCTAGGTGCAGAAAAATTATGAGAAATGCCATATTCTTCACAAAAAGTTTCAAAAGATTCATTTTGAAATTCACCTCCATGGTCACTTCTAATAGCCTTTATTTTCAAGTCCTTTTCATTTTGAACTAAATTTGCAAACTTTTTAAATTCTTTGAAAGCTTCACTTTTAAGAGTAAGAAAGAAAGTCCAAGTATATCTTGAATAATCATCCACAATAACTAAAGCATAATAATTTCCTCCAAAACTTTTTATCCTAGAGGGACCAAATAAATCCATGTGCAAAAGTTCTAAGGGTTTTAAACTAGAAACAATATTTTTCGAATGAAAAGATGATTTCACTTGTTTTCCCTTTTGACATGCATCACACAATTTATTTTTCACATATTTTAGTTTTGGTAGACCAATTACTAAGTCTTTAGAAATGAGTTTATTCAATTGTTGCATATGAATATGTGCAGCTCTTTTATGCCATAAGCATGGATTTTCTTCTTTTACTACTAAACATGAAATATTCCTATTTGATGCATTTTCTAAATCAATCAAATAAATATTGTTATGCCTAATTCCTTTCAAAGCAATTTCAGAAGAATTATTTTTATAAATAGTGCAAGAATTTTGTTCGAAGGTTACCTTGAATCCTTTATCGCATAATTGACTAATGCTAATTAAGTTATGCTTTAATCCTTCCACATATAGCACGTCTTTGATCATCAAGATATCTTCACTTCCAATATCTCCAATTCCAAGGATTTTTCCTTTGTTGTTATCACCATAGGTGACAAAGCCTCGTTCCTTTTTCCGGAAGCTTGTAAATTTCTTTTTATCTCCAGTCATGTGTTTTGAACATCCACTGTCAAGACACCACATATACTTCCTTGGTTTTGATAATTCCTACAACATAAAAAGAACAAGCTATTTAGGTACCCAAATACTTTGTATGGGTCCTTTGGGTTAGATTTAAAAAGATTAAAATCATTTTACAACCCAAGCATATCTACCACTTGGAACACCATAATGCTTAATTTTACATTTGTTAGATGTATGACCCTTTTTCATACAATAAAAGCATGATGCAACATTTGTGTTCCTATAAGTTGTTCCTTTTTCTACCCAAGTTCTACGGGTTCTATAATTATGTTTATTTTTAGGAACATACTTATTTATAACAACCTTATTTTCATTATTTTTACTACATTCTCCAATGGTTGTATTTTCAGAAAAATATTTAAAGTTTATACAAGACTCACATTCATTATTAGCAATATATTTTTCTTTTTCATAATATAAAACTTTACTTTTTAGATTTCTAATTTCTTCCGCTTGATATAAAAAATTATTTTTCAAACTTCTGTTTTCTTCAGATAAATTTGTAAATTCAGTTTTCAAATTATCATTAATTTTAGAGAAGTTTTCAGAAGTAATTTTCAAATTTTTATTTTCTTCAAGAACATTTTTCAAAATTTAATTTTAACTCTTTGAAATCCTTTTTCAATTTCTTATGAGCTATATCTAATTTTTCGGATTCTACTAATAAAGCAGCATAAGTATCATGCAATTCAGTTTCACTATCATATTGACTAGAATTATCTGAATCGTTAGATGTACTTACTTGGCTTCCAGAGTCATCGTCATCCGCCATTAGACATATGTTTGCTTCTTCATCAGAACTGCTCGAGTCAGAAATTGATTCGTTGTCATCGTCCCATGCGATGTATGCTTTCTTTTTCTTGAAGAACTTCTTTTCTTTCCTTTCTTCACCCTTCTTTTGATTTGGGCAGTCTGCTTTTAAATGTCCTTTTTCTCCGCAACCATAGCATCTATAGTTTGAGGAAGATCCTTGATTTTCTCTCTTTTCATTTCTGAATCTCCCTTTGCCTTTTGATTTCATGAACCTATTGAACCTCTTGATGAGTAAAATCAAATTTTCATCTTCTTCTGAGTCTTCATCTTCCATTTTGCTTTTGCTCTTTTCTACCTCAGATTTGAAGGCTAGAGTCTTTTTCTTAGTTTTTGCTTCTTCTTCATCTAGTCTTCCAAGGTCAAGTTCATGCTCTCTCAACTTTCCAAATAATGCAGCCATTGTCATTGTGTAGAGATTTTGTGACTTAGAAATTGCAGTCACTTTTGGTTGCCAAGACCTGTCTAAAGATTTCAAAATTTTTATATTAAGTTCATCAGTATCGAAAGACTTACCTAATCCAATAAGATGATTTACTATGTTGGTGAAGCGTTTCTGAACATCTATTATTGTTTCTCCTTGCTTCATCCTGAACATTTCATATTCCTGGATTAAAGTATTCTTTCTAGCTCTCTTAACATCATCTGTACCTTCATGGGTAACTCTAAGTACTTCCCACATTTCTTGTGCAGTTTTACAAATAGAAATCCTGTAAAACTCGTCAATAGTTAAAGCAGATGAAATAATATTACGAGCTTTTACATCATTACCAAATTTTTTCTTATCTTCAGCAGTCCATTGGTCACGGGGCTTTGGTTCCTGCATATTGTTAATTGGAACAAAGGACCAGATACAACAGCATCCCAAATATCTATATCAATAGATTCCATAAAAATTTGCATTCTAACCTTCCAGAATGCGTAATTTTCACCTGTGAATAGTGGTGGTCTATTGATAGAAGCACCCTCTGCAAAGGTTTGATGCGATCCCGCCATTTGAATGACTATCAAAGCAAGCTCTGATACCAATTGTCAGAGCGGCTACAGCAGAATGGTTAACGTGGAATAACAAACCAAGAGGGGGGGTGAATTGGTTCTTACTAAAAACGTGTGCCTTAAAAATTTCTACTCAATTAAACTTACTTAGCAGATAATAAAGGCAATAAAATAGAGTAAGGTTGAGAGAAATTTGCACAGATGATTTTATCCTGGTTCGGATCTTACCAATCCTACGTCCAGTCGCTTATCTCAAAACAAGATAAACACTTCACTAATCACAAAACTATTACAAACTACAATCACACAGATACAATTTGTAAAAGTTTAGAAAACACCTCTCTTGAAGCCACAAGAGATGAAACAACACCTCCTTTGAATCTTCACAAAGGATGAAACACTTCCTTCGAATACTTCACGAAGGATGAATTCCTCTTCCAAACACTTCCTTAGATGCACCAAGGATGAACCAGCTATTCCTCTATCACCGTAGCAGTATTTCACCAACTCTACAGACAGAGTTTCCTTAGCTGAGCAAGAGCACAAAATTCTCAAGAGTTTCTGAGTATTTGAGCACAAGGGAAGAGTAGTAGGTTTTCCCTTGAGAGAAAATGAGAGTCTATTTATAGACTCATCCAAAGGCTCCTCCATTTTTCGTTTTCAACTTTTCTGACAGTGTTAATCGATTAGCTACAGTGGTTAATCGATTAACAACCCAACGGATAGTTCAACGGCTCTAAAAACGGCTAGTTTTTCAAACGTTCACTATGTTAATCGATTAACAGGCCTTGTTAATCGATTAACACTAATCGATTAACACCCTCTGTTAATCGATTAGCACTGCACTGTCTCGCTTCTCCATGGCTCTCTGGAACAATCGATTAACACCCTCTGTTAATCGATTAACACCTCTTGTTAATCGATTAGCACTGCACAGAATTTTGCTTATGGCTTATTTTTACATCACTTTTGAATGCATACATAAAACTACTAATTTTCCTATGTTCATACAATTATTACAAAAGATTACAAGTCTTCAAAGATCATTCTTCATGAGTCTTGTTTGTTCTTGACTTGATTTGGACATCATCAAAACTTCATCTTCATCATTTTGCTAACAACATATAGATTTTACATACAGATTATAATTAATTAATAAATAAATAAAGTTAAATTATTTAGAATGCATATCGAAAAAGTGGTGAATCCTATTTTCTTCTTCCTCACTCACACTGCAACCATTTCTCGTTTGGAAAAAATGTCGAGCCACTCAGCTTCCTTCAATCCCACCACCAAACATATTCTTCTTTCTCTTTCACTACAACCATCACTAAATCAGTATTCTGATCGTGGTTCTCTCTCGTTGAGTCCTCCTTCCCCTTCAGTGGAGCCTTGGTTCTCTTTCGTTGAGCTTTTGTAGGTCATGCATTGAAACCCTAATTTTCCCTCATTCGAACTATCATTGTGCATGATTTGTACCGTGATTAATTGGTAAGTAATGTTTAATTCTGTTTGAGCTAAATTTTTGAATTGCAAAAACCCTGATCCTTTTTTTTCTACTGGCACAAAATTGGTGTGCGATGTGATTCGGGTATAAAGGAGCCTTGTCATTTTCTTGGTGAAGCTTTTTGGTAGAAGACTTGAGAAGCGTTACAAATGGGAGCCTTTGAATGAGGACGTTGAGTTGGGAAACTCTGCTTATCCCATGGTTGGTTGAAGTCCCAACGGACGAAGAAAGAGAGGTAGCACAACAAATTTTCTTTCTCCGTCTGTTTTCACTCACTTGTCTTCGACGCACTTCTTTTTCACATTCCTGAATGCATATTGAATCATATTACTGTTTTGCAGCTTTGAAAGGGGTTTAACGGTGAAGTTGGTGATTTTTTTTTACTTGTTTTAGCTATGGTTGATACTTCACATCTGTTCAAGGGTTTATGTACCTATGTCTGATTTACCTTCAAGGCTTCACAAGCAAGCAAATGGTGAATTCATGGAAAACTTATGTAAAGCTCTTAGTTGTACTTATGGGTTCTCATGGCCTAACAAAAAGTTCTTTAGCTTTTCTTAACTATCCTGCATAAACCATGTTCAAATCCACAAAGGTAAGTAAGAAAATCCATGAAAAGTAATTTTATCATATCCTTACTTTACCCATTTTTGAAGCAAACATCTTTGTATCAGCTACAGTTAAAACAACTCAAATGAGGTTTTACTCATTCGTAAGCTTGTTATAAAGGGAATATCAGTTGCAGTTCAATGATTCCAAAACTTGGTTTTTTGTCCCTAAAACTGTATCACCATGTTGTAGCTAAACTGAGCATTAAACATTGAAATGTAACTTAAGCAATTTTTGTGTTATAGGTTCTGCCAGTGATGATTATGAGTGCCTTCATTCTGGGGTCTGAGAAGGAAATATCCATTACATGAATATTTATCTGCAATACTTCTTGTAGTTGATCCTATTCACACTAGCAGATGCACATACATCACCAAATTTTAGTGTCGTTGTTGTTGTTATGATTTCTGGAGCATTGGTCATGGACTCTTTTCTGGGAAATCTTCAGGAAGAAAAATTCACTATGAACCATAAGACCACACAAGTCATTTTCTCCTCTTTCTATCCCTTCTTTGTGCCTTTTAAGGTGCTTGACTTTTTATGTCAATTATGTTGAACAACATAGAAATTGTTGATAGGGGGAACCATGTAGCTAAACCCATATCTCACATATGAGTTTTTTATGATGACAACAAAAATCTTTTATATTCTTGCACATCATTTGGCTAAATTGTTGCTTGAATATATTTATAATTGTCCTTAAACTATTTGTGTTATGTATTCATTAATTAAAAATGAATCTTTGATTAAAACACTTTGCACATTGCATATTTGTATGAATTAATCGATTACACAGTTTACATAATCTAATTAGTTAAAACACTTCTTGTTAATCTGTTAAATGCTGTGAAATGTAAATCTATTAATGTAGAAGGAATTGCTTAACCAATTACATTATTTGAGTAATCGATTAAACTATGTTAGAGTGGTGTAAATCTATAAATAGACGCATTGCTTTTTGTTTTCAACAACTAATTATTCATATCTTTAATCTCTGACTTTGTTTGTTAAGATTTATTACAGGAGCGTCCTGATTACTTCAAGAGTCAAGAATTCATACATTTGGATAATTCATCAAGATCCTTTGAAGAAATTTGAGCTTCAACATTGATGATCACTTTCTACACGTCAAGGTGTATTGTACCAAATTGATTTCCATTTGGAATCAAGTCTCATGTGGTTCCTTGTTGCTGCGGCCAGGAAGAGGACTTAGAGAATTTCTAGTGACTTATAGTGGGGTATCTCTAAGGGTTGATAGAAAGAGGTTGTTCCTTCTAGGTATTTGCTATAATTGATTTGGAGTTGATAGGAGAGTACATTGAGAGGGTTGTCTCTATATCTTGCTTGTAAGAACTCAATTAATATAGTATAATCCTTTCAATCTAAGGTTGATTGAAAGAGGACTAGATCTAGGCAATTACCGAACCAATATAAACTGTAGTGTGAATCTTTCTTTCCTTACACTTTTACATTCTCTTTCATTCTTTTTTTATTGCATTCCATGAAATCTCAAAGGATTTTGAAAAGATTTTTAAAGAACATATTTTTCTAAAGGGAAACCAATTCAGCCCCCTCTTGGTTTGAGACCTTTGGCCTACTTATTTCTACAATTGGCACCAGAGTTGGGAATTCGAATTTTGCTCAAATTTTAATCGATTAGGTTTTTAGTATAATCGATTAAGTTGATCCTTATGGCAAGTGTTTCTCAAACATTTGGAGAAGGTGTTTCCACAAACAGACTACCTTTGTTTGCAGGAGAAAATTATCCCATTTGGAAAATCATAATGAAGATTTTCTTAGAATCGGTTGATAAAGGTGTATGGGATGCAATTGTAAATGGTCCATATGAGCCTGTTAAAGTGGTGAATGGCAAAACTTTGAAAAAGAAATTTTCTGAATGGAATCTGGATGAAAGTAGAATAACACATTATGATATAAAGGCTATTGATAGGGTGAGCAATGTGATAGCTGAACCCAATCCCTGTTATGTTGTTTTTGATGATGACAACACATTAATAGCAAAAACACATAAATGTTGTCATGTCACAATAGAAAAGTGTTTATGTGTTGTGTTAAACATATGTGGAATATGTACATGCTTACTGTGTTATATGCACATACTGTGATAAATGCATATTTTGTGACAAATGCATATGTTGGACATATTGTGTTGTTTATGAATACTATTGTGATTATGATTTGATTATATCTATGTACGCACACTGTATGTTTCTGTGTAATGAAAACCACAAGCACAAAAGCATATCTGCATGACATAATCGATTACAATGTTGTAGTCATCAATTAAGGTCATCAGACAACTTATGTTTTGAACTGTGACAAAACAACTAGTTTGAATCGATTACATTAGTTGTTAAATTGATTAAAACTCGTGTGTTTGCATATATCTTTTTTAAATGTGCTGTGATGAGTTCTTGAGAAGAAAAGTTTTCAAAATTTGTTTAAGTGTTAAGCTTAATTGATTACATATGTTATGTATACAATTAAGTCTGTTATGTTTTGAAAATTGATTTCATGCTAGTCATAACTACTTTAACAGAAATATTTTTAAATATGTTTGACTAACATTAAATGCAAATCGATTACATTAATTGAGTATTCAATTAAGAGTTGAGTTAGTTGTAATACTGTTACATCTAGTTTATGTAACCGATTACATTACTAACGTAATCGATTACTTTACGTCTGATATGACAGAAACTATAAATTGACGCATTGTTTGTAATTCTGTAGACTTTTGATCATTCTAACAATTTCATATCTTACAGTTTTGATCTTAGAAAGATTTACAGATTGCACATACGTTCCAAGAATCAAGAAGCAAAGATTGTAAAGAGCCTTGACCGATTCTTGAGAGAAGATTGAAGAGCTTTGACAAACTGATCAAATTCGCACTGCTGAAGATGTATTTGCTATGATCAGAAAGGAAATTTGCACTTGTTGATTGTGTTGTTCCCTGTTCGTGTGCAACAGGAAGAAGAGTGAGGAGCTCTTGGACTTTGAGAGGGGATTCTCAAAGGGATACTGCAACAAGACCATGTGGTGCTGTGTGTGCAGGTGTATTCGTTTCTATATTTGATTGTTTGAGTGGGAAAGGTGTTTACATTGTGAGAGTGTGTTCACTGTAAAACCTTTGATGTAATTCTCCAATCATTATAGTGAAATATCCTTCAATCCGTGGTTGATTGGAAGGGTGACTAGATGTAGGCATTGAGACCGAGCCAGGATAAAAACTGTGTTTGATATTCTCTCCTTATCTTTTTACATTTTCATTGCATACATACTTTGCTTACCACGCAAGAAAGATTTAAAGATCATTCTGTTTCTGCAAAAAAGATTTTGAAAGTGAACGTTTTTATAAATCACCAAATCGCCCCCCTCTTGGTGTTGAGAAACAAGCCTCATCATTTCTAACAAAGGCAAAGAACGTCATTTCCTCAACACTAACAATGGATGAATTCTTCAGGATATCAAACTACACTTCAGCAAAGGAGATGTGGGTGTCATAGAGGTAACACATGAAGGTACTGATGAAGTCAAGCGGGCCAAGAAAAAAATCTCTCATTAGGAATATGAGTTATTCAAAATGAAGGTTGGAGAGAACATATATGATGTATGATCGAGGCCGTACCCGAATCAAATTTAATAAGCAATCAATGTGTAGTATAGACTAGGAAGTGACTCCTAGGTCGTCTCTCAAGGACCAAACGTGGTTCAATCAATAGGTCGAACACTTTGTGAGGGATGTTTGTGAAGAGATTTTATGAACTAAATTGAACTAAATTAAAACATGAATTCAACACTAACTTAAAACGGTTGGTCATTAACTCAATCACAATGCTTCCCATCACAGATTAGCAACAATAAACACTACTCTAACTTCTAATCTATTGGATGATTCGGCAAGTGCATCGAATCGTTTCAAGTAATAAACCATGGTAAGACCATGTATCGTTTTTCCAAGAGACTCGTAATACTAGAAAATTGTGCGATTAACAACTCATCTAGACTCAATAGAACATCATTCATTTACAAACATGTGCAAAGAGATAAATTCACAAATATACAATGGTTGGACTTTGGTCATTAAAAGTACTTAGATATGGACAAGACTAGTAATGGTATGAAATGACATTGCTAAGGTTAGTTTTCACCTATTTCACTCTTGTGCTTACCCAATTTCATCTGCTCTCCATCAATTTACTAAAGTCAATCCACAAAAACACTCTAGCCCTAATCCCTTAGGTGAAACAGCCTAGGTTTTCCCTATTAAACTCCAATCCCTTGGAAAATCTAACAAGCAAACCCGCATTAATGAGATAGGATCTTAAGACAACATGTGAATCATCTTCCATCCCTAGAATCAATGACCACTAGGACTCTTATTTCAGTTCAAGGTTCCATATTACGTCCCCATAATCCATGAAACCCCAAAATCAAGTCATGAACATTCCTATTACATGCAAACTTTAAGATCGAAAACAAGAATACTAGTAATTGATAGAAAAGGCATATATATAATCAAATCATTCAACAAATACACAAGAATTCAAAGGCTACAATAATCCCCAACAAAATGGGTTTGGCTCTCCATTTCCATGGAGAGCCTTTAAGCTTACAAAATGTCCATGGAAGAAGATGAAGAACCAAAGAGGAAGAAGGGAGTGTTCCCACGAGCCCTAGCAGCCCTCCAAGCTTTCCTCTGAGTGAGATGCACCTCCAAAGAACCAAAGACCCCAAATGCTTCGAGACAACTTGAATAAATAGGCATTTTGACACATCAGCAGCGTCACCGCTCAGCTGCACGCCAACTGCAGCATTCCAGAGAAGTGGCGCTCAGTTGCACGCCCACTGCACCCCAGCGGCAGCATTCCAGAGAAGTGGCGCTCAGCTGGACACTAGCTGCACCCTAGCCACAGCATTCCAAAATTCTTTCTTTTTAATTTACTTGCTTTTTGTGGCTGGTTAAGCTCTATACATTGGTAGAGGTTCTTCTAAGCACTGTATAGCTACAAAATAAGGAGATTAATGATGAAATTACATCATTGTAGCCTAAAACACACTTATTAAGAAAACAAAACAAAAGAAGAGGATTAAGCAAGTTACAAGCTAAAAAGGAGTTGATTTTGCTACTAAAATTATGCTTAGATAATGGTAAGAATTAGCATTATCATAATCCAACACAAGTTAACCAACTAAGCGAAGACTAACCATGTTTTCATGATAGCAAACTAAGTGAATGCAATGCACAAGTTCAATCAATTATGCACCATACAGTCCAATCAACTAAGCGAAGATTAAACACCAATTAGGCAACTAAGCGTATACCAAATTGCAAGTACAAAAAAGATTGAATGTTGAGCCAATCAGAGCAGCAAAATCACACTTCCAACACATTTAGTCACTCCTCTTACCCCCAATCTAACAGGAATTAACCAACTAAGCGAAGACCAATCATGCTTTCATAAAAGCGAATTAAGCAAACGCAATGCTCTCATTTAATCATTTTCACACTGCCACAGATTAAGCAAATGTGGTTTAATTGACTAAGTGAAGATTAAATACAATTAGACAACTAAGCGTGTACCCAATTGCAAGCATAGAACATAATTAAATATGGAGGAAGGTTAAAATAGCAAGATCACATGAAAGACCAACAATCTCAAGGAAAACAATGCCATTTTGCTAATGACCAACCAAGCACACTTAAGCTAACATTAAAACGAAATTAACACAACCAAACAGAATTGAAAACATTGAATTAAATGTGGACATAAAAACTGGTGCGAAAATGAGAAACCAAACGGTATTATTAGGGAGGCCGAACGATACTAATAGTGAAGCTGAACGGTTATAACAGTGAGGTGTGTTAAAAGTCGAGCGGCGCAAATTAGTAAAGTTGGTATGAGGGAGAGGAAAAGAAAAGTAGAGGAAAAGTTAAAAGTCAAACAATATGAGAGAGAGGAAAAGAAAAGCAGGAAGAGCTAGAAACCGAACGTAATAGTAGTAAGCCGAACTGTATTAACAATGACCGAACGGTTCTAGTAGTGACCGAACGGTTCTAGCAGTGACCGAATGGTTCTAGCAGTGACCGAACGATTCTAACAGTGCAGTGTGTTAGAAGCCAAACGATACAAAGTAGTAAAGTCGGTATGAGGGAAAGGAAAAGAAAAGCAGGAAAGAAAAGCTAGAAACCGAACACAATAGAAGTGAGTCGAACTATACTACAGTGAAACCGAACGGTAAAAATTAGTAAAGTCTTAGATCAATGGAGAAACTACAACGCGTCAGAAACAAAAACGAACAAGAACAAGCCGAATGGTATGAACAGTCACCGAACGGTATTACAGTCAATGCAGAAAAAGGAACACTTGGCAGAAACACAGAATAAAAACCCAAAGCGTAAAACAGTACTGGAAATCAACATTCAATCTGGATGGAATTGCATAGCTGGAATGCAAAAATCAAATGAAAAACGAAGTAGAACATGAATTCGAACGCTGGAATGGAAATGAAAGCTGGAAATCTGCATAAAATTGAAATGCTAATGTGAGAATGAAATAAAAAACGCATAATGGAGAGAACAAATAAAAAACGAAATTAAACTGCAATAAAAACGAGATTCAATACAAAAAGAGGAGAAAAAGAACAAAACCTAAAACCCCCCAAAGAAGGAAGAAGAAGAAAACATCCAATGCTCCCCAAAACCTAAGAAGAAGAATGTGCAAAAATGAGGGAGAGCCCCTTTCCAAATCTGATTTTGGGGTTTTATATCTCCAAATTAATAACTCCTACATGTTGACAAAAAATGGGTCCAAAGTCATAAAGTTTGACCCAAAACTAAAATAATTAAAATTACAAAATGAAATTAGACACAATTATTGACGTGGTCACACTCTTGTTGTCCCAAAACATGTTTCCAAAATTGTCCTGCAAATAATAATTGGAATAATTAAAACAAAATAATTCAAATTAATTAAAATAAGAATTATTAGTCAAATTAAGCCCAAATAGGGAAAATGAGACAATAATGGAGAATTAAACACAATTCACTAACACAATATGATGCGGAAAGCTAAGTGAATAGTAAAATAATGATTCATCAATGTACAAAAGAGATTCACACACATTGTAAATCATCTTGTCGCTCTTGGTAAGAGTTTTGACAAGGAGGAAATAAACATCAAGATTCAGAAGTTTGCAACCCAAGGTTACAGCCATTTCAAAAACCAGAGATCTAACCACTATGAATTTGACACTCTGTGGAAAGCTTAGGGAACCTAAGCTTGAATTAATAAGATTGAGGGATGAAGAAGAATGTGAACATAAACATTACATTTCCCTCAAGACAACAATCAAGCATAATTCAAGAAAGCATGACGATGATGCAGACTCAAATTTAGAACTGCCTAAAAAGGAAGTATTAAAGATGATGGTAAAGAAATTTTCAAGATTTATGAAATCTAGAAATGTTGTATCTGATTTTGCAGGGAGGGCTAGAGGCAAAAAAAGGAGAATCAAGGCTATTACTCCTACATGCTATGAATGTGGCAAAGAAGGCCATACAAAACTAGAATGAAGCAGAAGATTGATGAAAAATGTAATCAGAACAAAAGAAGGAATAAGCAAAAGAAGACATATATTGTTTGGGAAGATTGTGATTTTGGCTACTCATCAAGTGATGAAGATGATGATCAAAGTTTAGAAGAAGAGAAAAATTTGTGTCTCATGGCTAGCTTAGTGAACTCAGTAGGCAATGGATGCAATTTCGATGATGAACTGATAGAAGACAGATAATATCAACTGCTAGATGCTTTTAAGGAACTCCATGTTGAAGCCATGAGCCTACAATACAAGGTTAATCGATTAAATAGTGAGAAAAAAAGATTTTGAATACAGAATAAAAATAGCCTTGTTGATGATAATCCTTGTTTGAAATATGAACTCGACACTACTTTACCGTCTATTAAAAATGCTAAAACTGAAATTAAAACTGTTGTTAAAGACTGTACTGATTGCCCTAGTCACCTAGAAAAAATTGAATATTTGACTAGTACATTAGCTAAGTTCACTCTAGGTAGATCAAATTTGGAAGTTATGCTTGGTTCTCAAAGAAGGGTTATCAATAAACAAGGCATAGGTTATTCTGCTAAAAGTGAAAGAATTAACTCAAAGAAATTTTCTGACTTGAGTAAACCTTCCTCTGTTACATGTTTTTACTGCAATACACTTGGTCATATTTCAAAATCTTGTTATTTTAAGAAAGTTGACATTCCCAAGGGAACATACAAGTGGATTCCCAAGAAACCAACTCCTACCACTAACATAAAAGGCCCTGAGTTCATTTGGGTACCTGCATCCAAACCATATGATGCTTTTGCAGGGAAGTAGAAAGAACTAGAGGCAAAAAGACTCAAGGAAGGCTTAAAGGATGAATCTTATACTTCTTAAGGTCTACAAGTGGTAACAGGATTTAATTTCTGTCAATCATGCATCATTCATTCAATGTAACATTCATATTGATGTATGTGATTGATTTGTGTGAAATCTTGTCTGAAAAAAAGTTCTGTGAATTTTAACCGATTATATAAATAATGTAATCGATTAGACTTTTCTCAATATTTTCATTGTTTTTCAAAAACCTGAGATTGGTCACATTTTAAATCGGTTAAAGAACTTATATAATCGATTAATATTCTTCACTGTTTGCTGTTATTGTTGTCTTTGTGTGTGAATCAAAATAATCGGTTGGAGACGGATTATCGATTACGATTGAGTGTTTGTCTTATCTTGTGATTCAAATTTGGGTTTTCCCTCGAAAATTAATCCATTAAATGAAAACCCTAATCTATTAAATTGTTCATCATACTTGCACTATGTATCACTCTCCTACTCTCTCTTAAAGTCACTCTGCATCAAGTCACCCATCAGACTCTTTAAAATGGCTTCCTCTTTTCAGTGAAAACGCATCAAAACAATGGTCGAAAGTCATTGTATCGTGGTCCAATTTAGACAGTTGGATCAGTCAAACAAACTTCGTATAGATCACTAAAGGTTGAGAAAAATTATACCTGCCAAATTAAATTTCTTTAGAAGGAAAAGATTTATCTTGCAATAATGGATTGACAACAATACAAGGTTAATCAAGTACTCAGGACCTGTAATTTATTGTTCTATCATCAGATTAATTTAATAACAAAGATTATATATATTAACCTTTTCAATAATGAGATGCATTTTAAGAATTATAATAATTAGAAAAAAATATATAAATCGTAAGATGAGCACAGAAGGATACATATTTAGACTTTTTGAGTTAGTTTTTTGAAGTTGAGATCAATTCAAACTCAATAATAAGAACCGAAAAAAATGAATGAAGTGGGATTAAAAAAGTGTGTAGAGAATAATAATGTGTTAAATGGTTAGGGTTCTTGTAATGTTTTGATAGGTTTTCATAGTTGCTGCGCTCTATAGTTTTTCTAAGGGACATGCATGCTGATTCTCCCATCCCCACCACCACCCTTCAAATCAGGAATGCTTTTTTCAACTTTATAAACGTCACCACAGACTAAAAGACAACCAAGCTTTAAACCCTAGTTTAATTACTGTGCAATAATATTGCATTTTGGTTCAAGGTGTGCGTATGTGAGAGAAAAAGAGACAGTACTATGATTGGTGGGATTTTATATGCAGATACCATGTGGAAACCAATACGGTTTGGTTGTTTTTCCTTGCCTACCCTTGGCCTGCACAAACTCAATATTTCATTCCAGTAATCTAATATTTTTATTCAATTTTTCTTTCCTTACCATTTTTTAATTGAATGCAATTTATTCTAATATTAAGTTCGTTGAAATAACATCGTTAAAATTAATAATTATATTTCAAATATTATTTGTTTTATTGAAATTATAATTTTATTATTAAAACACGTTTTGGATAGTTAGAGAAAAAAAAGTATATTTAAATTATTTTAAACTTGACTTTTAAATTATCTAAGAGTATTGGATGAATCAAAATATAATCTTTTTCATATATATCTGTCTATCTCATTCATTTAATCAATTAATCAGCATAAACTTGATTGATAGATTCGAAAATTTTCAAGCAAAAGCTTATTTGATCATGTTAGTTTAATATGGATAGATTAGATTAATTGTTTGTAACTGCTATTAAGTTTTTGCTAAAGTTTGTTGTACCATATATATAGAATTAATTAAAATGGTCAACGTTCCTTCTTCTCAATTTTTCTTACACATATAAAATATATAGTCAATTAATTATATCTTGGAACATGTTTAAAAAGTATCTTAAAATCGCTTTCAGAATTTTGTTTTTGTTTTGGTTAATCTTTTAAAAAGTTTAGTTATTTACACTTTTTTGTTATTATTTATTTAGTTGAAGTTCAATAAAAGCATTAGTTGAATAATATTAATATTCTAATATTTTAAAGAATAGTATCACCCTATATTGCAAATTTTACTATAATGACTATGTTTACTAAGTGTTCTTTTAATAGTTATACCATTGCCTTAAATAAAATATATATATATATATATATATATATTGAAATTGAGTCAAGAGATGGTTGAATGATATCATAATACATATGGTTGAATTATGGCATAATAATAGCAACTTTACTTTAAAACAAATGCTAACTAGTCTTGTAACAAAACCCTTTAATTTAGAGCCAAAGGGAATCGAACTAATTTTTTTCATAAAAACAAATTGACCACAATGTTTTTTAGCAAATTGATATGAAGTGATTATTTTCTCTATCTTGATCTATATTTAATTACCAACGTGGGGATGAGTACTAAACTTATAGTTTATTAAGGGAACATGAGGAGGAGAGGCAATTTGGCATAATTTATGTTAGTTGGATGCCTTTATTTTCAAAGGCACACCTATTAAATAAGCATTTGTGGGGGTGGGAACTTGGGATGCATGTGAGGACAATCATGGGAAAATGGGAAGAAATTTTTTAGGTTTGATGGTGGTGGAGGGTACCCCTCCATTGATTCTATGCTTGCAAATGTTTGGTCACAAGAAAAAAAAATGAGTCTAAGTGGAAGCTTTGGTCCCCCAACCCCAAGTTGTTCCCACCATGACTTTACTTTTAACCTTCTTTTTAAGCCTCTTCTTTGTCGTTGCAACTTATTATCAACACAGATTTGCCGAAACAGATGTGGCTTTCTTACTTGTCAACACAAGAATCTAGACAACCATTGGTGGTCTCGATTTTTTTTTTCTTTGTAACTGCTTGGTCTGTTCAAGCCAAGTTGAAAACAACTCAACTTTTTCTAAGCACATTAGCCAATCCAAGGCCTAATGGGCTAGGCCAGTGATAGCTGAGAAAACTTAACTCTCTCTCTCTCTCTCTCTCAGGTTATGAATACCGATGCACTCAATATATACAAATGCAATCATTTTTAAAATTAGTGTAGGGAATATACATATGTATAGTATAAGCTTGTATGGTATGATTTTTGTAAGCTTTTATGGTATGATTTTTGTGTTATACATATTATAAAATAAATCAGTCAAACAAAAGCCCAAATGTTTTGAAAGTTAATGTCGATGATTATCTTACTAGGTAAAGTGAGAGGTTGTCGGTAATGTTTTGAAAGTTAATGTTTGGATGATTAATTGTGATTACTTAAAAAAAATATTTCCTACAAGTATATAAATATTCATGCAAGACGATATTAGCTTAATCTATGTACACATCAATTGAACATATAAATGCTTATCAAACGTAAAAAGTATAAGATGGTACGATGCTATATTGTTTGATAAAAAGTTTTGTATATTTCGTGAACTGTTGTTTTCAAACAAAACTTGTATCTTATACCGATAACGTGCAATCATGTTTTATGCTTTGTTATTTCCAAAACTTAATGAAAATTATGGGCGTTAGATTTTTTTTTTCTCGGCATTTCTCTTTACCTATGTTCCTTGTGTGGGTTGCATGTTGGGTAGTTTACATGTTTAAGTATATAGGTTTGTATGTATAATTTTATGGACAATGAATTTCTACCAAGTTAGTTATGACATTATAGACTTCTTAAGGAACACAAAGTAGGTTTGGATTTGAAATATAATTTTGGTATATTTGTGTATGTATTAATGGTGAGTCTTTGTTGGGCCTTGTAATTATTTCTTTTTCTTGTATATGGTTATAGTTTCCTTTCCATTAGAGACTTTCTAGACTCTAATTTAAAGAAGCTTCTTGAATAGGTTTTAATGGTGTTTGGGTCCATGAGTACAAGCCCATAGTATATAAGTCTTTTTGTAGACTCTTGTACTAAACATTTACTCACTTTGGAATTTAAATCATTTTTTTAAAGTGGGAACTCTTTATATGTTTTTCATTAGAACTTTTGGTACTTTTTTTTGTGTTTAGTATCAAATTCAAAATGATACATCTTCCTCTTGTAATATGTTTCTCTTAATTGTTGCATCAATCAAGATTGATTGAAGTTTCTTCCTCCTTATCCTTTCGCATTATTTTGTCAATTCTTTGGTTAGAAATTGTTAGACTAATCTTAAATTATATTAGTTTGTGACACTAGTATGGTCAAAGAAAAAACAAGAACAAGTTACAAAAGAAAAAAGAAAATGGATCGAGACTAGGAAAGGTTAAGAACACATCACCTTTGAATGAATTATCAAAGGATAAGTGTAATGTGGACTTGCCACTAGAAGAAGACCTCTATGATAAGAACGGATACAAGGGTTTCACTTCTTGAAGACATTAAAAAAGGTCACAAACACTACAAAAATTCATAGAATTACTGACAAAATTTTATTGATGAAAATAAATTCATCGTTAAATTTGAATTTTAACAAATTTTATCGATATTTTTGAAATTTTAATGACTGTTGATAAATTTGTTGATAATTCATATTTTATTTACCTAAAAATCTTTATCAGTAATTTATATTTCATTTATCGACGAAAAAATTCGTCGATAAAAAGAGCGACAACTTTGTCGTCCATACATAGGTGTGTGACATTTAAAATCCTTAGGCTTCTTGAAAGCCAAAACCTTGATCAAAGCTTTCTCCACCTAGTCAGATCAAATATCCATTCCCTTATGTAATCACCGAACACCAAAAAATAATAACCAAGGAAAACGAAGAAGCAGCTTGTGTGTCTCCCCCACAACTCTAACAAAGCAAAACAAAGAGAGATGAATATGCCAAATCAAATGCATCTACCTGTAGAGAATAAGAAGCAGGGCGCCTTCATCACCAAAAATGAAAGCCACCGCTACTCACCACCACGACTCCCCATTGTTGTTAACACATGATCTTCTATAAGACAAGACCATCTAACACTTTCATGTTTTAAAGTTTAACAAACAACAATAAATAAAATGAGTACTTGACAAAGTATTATCTTTGTAAAAATAATATTCTTGAATAAGAAACATCTCATGAAAAAGCGATGTGAGATCGGAATGTTTAAAGAAAAGTGTTAGTAAACACGTTGATATCTTAGTAGATGCACTATCAAACGATATCCTCATAAAATACATTAATGTGTTTTTCTAAATAAGCTCTACCTATGTCTTGCAAAATAATGTACTAAATGATGTTTCTGGAAAACATGCTAAAAGCTATAAATAACACTCCGAAAACAAATGTGTTGAGTAACATTGTCCTAAATGCGTTCTTACACTGAACAAAGATCACTAAACGAAGCGTTGTTAGTAAAATGCCTTGTATAGGCTAAACGATACCTTGTACCAAACAATATTTTGATCCAACGATAAAACCTTTATGAATTACTTGATATCTCTTTAGAAATACTTAAACGATCAAATATTGTTTGAACGATAAAAAAATTTGAAAAGCATATAGTTGTTCTGAACATGCATTAAAGAGCATTAAATGTTCAACGTTTCAAAACAACAAAAGTGATAAGAAAAAGGACACATCTACCTGCATGCATATCTACTCTACTCTTTGCAGTTGCCTATTACAAGTATACATCTGCTCTATCATCTACAAGTAAGAAGTGGATTTTAGAAACAAAAAGAAATTCACGGAATATTCACATCATCAAAACTCGCACTGAAAAATTCGTACAACCTACATTTGATAAAGTACTAAAAAAGCATGTCTGCTCTGACAAATTGACTTCAACCTACAACCGCTACCTACAAAAAGGCTATGAAGATCCGAAGATTAAAAACAAGCACTATCTGATGGATATTTTCTTATGAAGCCTATAAATTGAATATCCTTGAAGAGAAGATAAAGAGAATAGGCGTGCGAACAACAAAAAGAATATTTGAAGAGAAAAACTCATACTAGTGAAGGAACATATTCTCCAACTTCATAGAATTATAAGCTTACATTTGTAAGTAGAGAGAAAATTCTACAAAGTCTATTCGATTGAATTGTATTGTAAACACATCCTCTTAGGGAGAATAATCGTCTAGCATTTGTAAGCAATATGATTGATTGTACATTCTAAAGAGCATTCAAACACTTGTTGATTAACTCGCTTGAGTTAAACCATTACTAGGAACCGTATCAAGAAGATACTGGGATTTTCTAATGGAAACCAAGAGTAGATGAAACTTAACTAGGAAGCATATCAAGAAGATACCGGGTTTGTCTAGGGATACCAAAAGTGGTGAAGAATAATACATAACCAGGAGTGGGTGATACCTGGAGCTAGTCAATGTAACAAGTGTTACTAGATCTGCTAATACTCAGTTGCAACCATGTTGAAGATTATAGTGGAACCCTTTAAGAGGTTTAAGAGGAGAACTGGACGTAGCTTAGTTGAGTGAAACAGTATAGAACAATTGTGTGTTTACTGCTTTATCTTTGTAAAACATATTACTTACAAACACTACAATAGCTTTGCTAAAACACTTAAAAAGCATTTTATCGTTGAACACATGGTTTAAACAATACATTGCAAGTCAAGCGTCTAACAACTTGTGTAGATCGTTTAATCTTTAACAAACTTTTTAAATGATCTTTTGGCAAAAAAATTTCCAAAACATTATTCCACCCTCTTCTATTGTTTTTTTGTCATGTTTTGATTCGAACAAGTCTCATTTGATGAATTAAAGTTGCTAGAATGGTTTAAACCAATTCATTATAGCTAATGTGAAAATTTTCTTCTAAAACCAACAATATGAGTCTTGTTTCGTTCAAGTTTAATGATTTTGTGCTGAATTTAACTTTTGTTTGTAATGTTTGTAATCCGATTTAGTTGGACTGTAGCAATAGCCTAGGGTCTATAAAATTGGTTCAAAATAAAATGGAAAAGATAGTTTAACAATTGTTAAAAGGCAATTAAACCCTGTGTAGTCCAAGAAAAGAGCCTCCAAAACTAACATATGAAATCTACATTTATGCATTTCATCAAAACAATTTGAATTTCATTGGTGGAAACTTGGTTTTGCAATATGATTCAACTTGCCTTGCTTTTATGGATTTCTTAATCTATTCTAAAGTTATTGATAGGTCTTATTTGAGTGTATCCTTTCTTAATCAACCTTATTTGCTTGTTTGTTCTTATTAAACTTCTAGGGCAATTTTTTGTCAGCCTTACTTCTTGCTCTCAATGAACTATATTATGGCTTATTCTATTTTGATTTTTGGTTGGTTTCACATTTGTGATGATGCATTTTTGAATATCTACAAGGATTCGAAGCTAGGGTAACCTCTTAGGTGGTGGAGATACACTCTATGTGTTGTTGGCTACAGTAGCTCTTTGTGTTGACAATACAAACTGTGGCCAAGCCAATTGAGCGAGTTGGTGAGGACTATCTGAGCTGAAATCCTAGCAAAACCCAACAGTTGTGACTTTTGTTTGGTTTTCATCATTACAGCTTTCCTTGGCAGAGAGAATCCAGAGCTGCAACCATTATTTGTTTTTTTTTATTCAATTTTCTTGTAATCTAGGGCCTCTCAAGTCAAGTGTTAGGAAGAATCCTTGGTGTTCTTCCTTCACTTGATTCATTTGATTGTAATTGCATTTCTTAAAATTAAATCTTACACGGTGAGTGTGTCTTGAAACCAATGTTTTTAGCCTCACTTTAGGAGCTTATGGATATAGGGTGATCTAGGCTAAAAGGGATTAAACTCTAAGCCTTATCTAGGGGTCCGAATTAAGTGTTTAAGTCTTTTCCTTTTTGTTCTTTGTTTTTATTTATGCTTGTTAAGTCACATCTTTTGGTTTCAAATGTGATTTTGGTTTAAAGAGGATAAAATCATAAGCCTAAGGAAATTTTGGCAAGGTAGGCAGCCTCTTGGATCACCTTTCTTACCTGGGACTTGTCTTTTGGTGAAGTATTACAACCTCTTTGAGTTAAGAAAACTCATGAAAACAAAAGATGTCAAGTTGTCATTCTCTACAGATAAGTGACTCTGAGGAACCTATAACCCTCAAAGACATTTCAAAACAACTTAGAGAGCTTAACCTTTGGAGGATAGAGGAAGAAAAAATGAAAGGAAAGGATAAAATAGACAAGGAGTTGCAAATTGTTATCCTCCAAGATGACTTGAGATTGTCAAAAGAGGAGAAACTCCAAAAGAAAGAAAAGTCAAGTGACAATAGGAGTGGGGATTCACAAGTTGAGGTAGAAAACTTAAGGGTAGGAGATTATTATCATTAGCCTTTTCCTTCAGAAGGCAAAGAAGAGAGCCCCCTCCTCCTAGAGAAACTAAAGTGACTTGACATACTTTCATGGAAAGGACAATATTGAGGTTGATTACAAAATGAAGGTGGAGAAAATCTTTGCTTTCCACCAAGTGAGTGAGGACAAAAAAATGACATTGGCTACTCTTAGTTTTCAAGGATATGCCATGTATTGGTGGACTACCTTAGTCCAAGAGAGGAGGTGCCACAATAACCCCTCCATAGAGTATTGGAATGATATTAAGTCTGCCCTTAGGAGGAGACACATTCCCTCCTATTACAATAGGGAACTTATGGAAAAGCTCTAAAGGCTTCAATAAAATCTATGTCTATAGAAGAGTATAGACAAAAGATGGAGCTATACATGATGAGGACAGACATAGTTTAGAATCAATATATAACCTTGGGTATGTTTATGAGTGGACTCAATTTTGATATTAGAGATAAAGTTGAACTTCTACCTTATAAATATTTAAATAATTTGGTTCAAATGTGCCTTAAGGTAGAACAACAAAATTTGAGAAAATCTTTAAGAAACTAAGGAGATAGAGTCTCAAGTCCAAGATTTACTAGATAGGGGTTGGATTCAAAAGAGTTTAAGTCCTTCTATTGTTCTAGTGTTGTTGGTGCCCAAAAAGGATGGGAAATGGCGCATGCGTTATGATTGTAGGGCCATCAACAACATTACAATAATGTATATGCATCTAATTCCTAGACTTCATGATATGTTGGATGAATTAAATGGGTCACATATATTTTCCAAGATTGATCTTAAGAGTGGTTATCACCAAATTCTAATTAAAGAAGGAATGGAGTGAAAAACTACCCTTAAGACCAAGTTTGAATTATATGAGTGGTTGGTTATGGCTTTTGGCCTTACCAATGCCCCAAGTATATTACTGAGACTTGCAAATCATGTTCTAAGGGATTACATAGCAAAGTTTGTAGTCAAAGTTTGCATGAGCATTTTAGTGTATAGTCAAAGTTTGCATGAGCATGAACATCATCTTAGAGTTGTCCTCTCCATTCTTAAGGTCAACCAATTGTTTGCAAACATTGAGAAATTCACCTTTTGTGTAGATAATGTCATTTTTCTAGGCTTTGTGTTCAGTAAACAAGGGGTTCATGTGTACCTTGAGAAAATAAAGGCCATCCAATAATGACCCACCCCAAAGAATGTGGCAAAAGTTAAGAGCTTCCATGGATTGGTAAGCTTTTATAGGAGGTTTGTTCTTAACTTCTCTAATCTTGCTTCACCATTCAATGAGTTAGTGAAGAAAGATGTCACATTCCATTAGGGAGAAAAATAAGAAAAATCCTTTGATATCCTCAAGGAGAAGCTTACCAAGGCACCAATTTTATCTTTGCCAAATTTTTCAAAAACCTTTGAGCTAGAATGTGATGCCTCGGGAGTTGGAATAGGTGTGGTTTCTTTACAAGAAGGTCACCCAAATGCATATTTTAGTGAAAAAATTTGTGTTGCTTCTTGTTTCTACCCGACCTATGATAAGGAATTGTAGGCTCTTGTGAGGCATCTTGGGAACATTATCTTGTTTTGAAAGAGTTTGTAATTCATAGTGACCATGAGTCACTTAAATATTTAAAGGTTCAACACAAACTACAAAAGAGACATGCCAAGTGGTTAGAGTTGTTAGAGAAATTCTCATATGTTATTAAGTATAAGAAAAGCAAATCCAATGTGATGGTTGAATCTTTTTTCAGAAAGAAATATTCTTTTACCCACTTTGGGAGCTCAAATTCTTGGGTTTAATAACATTCCTGAATTATACTCTATGAAGTTCCTAGAACACACTAGAAGGGAGGGTTGAATAGTATTGTTAAATATAAGTTGTCAAGGATCAAAAGATTTATATATAAGTTGTTAAACGCTTGACTTGAAAGTTTTGTTGAAAATATAAATTCACAAGCAAGTATTAACGTTTGATGACAGGAGCATTTATAATGCTTAACATAGTGCGCAACTGTAAAGTTTGTAAAAAGGAGAATTTAACAAGATTCTTGTCTCCTATCTCCATGGTTAGTGATCCTATATACACATCTATCTTGGTTTGTGTTGTCATCATGAAGCGTCACCCCAAGATAATAGTTGTTGGACTAATTCCTTCATCATCCTTCATATCTAGGATATAGAAATCTGCAAGAAAAATGATATTGTTGTGTCTTGATCTTTCTCTCTTTCTCTTTATCTTTGTTGATTCATTTGCCTTTGATTATTGATTTCAAGTTTTAAGAATTCATAAAGATTTCAAAAAGATTTCAAAAAAGGTTAAAACCAATTCACCCCTCCCCCCCCTTTTGTTTAAGATATAAGGCTTATCTTTTCTAACAATTGGCACCAAAGCTCGGAATTCGAAAGTTAATTGAAATGTAATCGAATATATTCATAGTTTAATTGATTAAATAGACCACCACTATTTATAGGTGAGAATTATTCCTTTTGGAAGATCAGAATGAAAATCTTCTTGGAATCGGTAGATAAAGGACTATGGGATGCCATGATAAATGACCCCTTTAAACTAACCAAAGTAAAGAATCAAACCAATATTAAGTATTTTTTTGAATGGAATGCTAATGAGAATAGAAGAGCTCATTATGATGTTAGAGCCAAAAATATTATTTCTTCTACACTTACTATTGATGAGTTTTATAGAATCTCCAAGTATTCAACAGGTAAGGAGATGTAGCATGTCTTGGAGGTGACTTATGAAGGAACAAATGAAGTCAAGAGAGCAAGGAAGAATTCTTTAATCCAAGAATACAAAATGTTTAGGATGAAGAGTGGTGAGACAATATATAATGTGCAAAAAAGGTTCACCCATATTGTAAACCATTTTCTTGCTATTGGGAAGACATTTGATAAAGAAGAGATAAATATCAAGATTTTAAGGAGTTTGAATAGGAGTTGATAGCCAAAGGTCACTACAATATCTAAACCAAGAGATTTGACTACGATGAATATGACCACTCTATTTAGAAAATTGAGAGAACATGAGCTTGAATTGGGGAGATTGAAAGAAGATGAAGAAGGAGAGGAAAAACATACAATTTCTCTCAAGACAGCAAGAAAAACATGCTCAAGGATATATGATGCAGAAGATGATTCTGAAACTGAAAAATCTTATCTTGAAGATATGAACTTTATGGTAAAAAAGTTCTCCAAATTCATGAAGTTCAAAAACAAAACTAATTCTGATTTTGCAGGGAATGCAAAGATCAATAGAAGGAAAGGAAGAGTTGTTGCTGCATGTGGTAAAATTGGACACATCAAGCCTGACTGTCCAGTGACAAAAATGAAGCAAAAATTGGAAGAGAAGAGCAGCAATGACAACAAAAAGCATAGGAACAAAAAGGCTTACATAGTCTGGGAAGATAGTGCTTCAAGTTCTCCATCAAGTGATTTCGATGAAAGTCCTGAAGAGGAAACAAACTTGTGTTTGATGGCAGGTTGAATTTGCTCTAAAAGAAGTGGTAGTAGTTTTGAAGATGAATCTATTGAAGACAGGTATTATAAATTCCTTGATGCCTTTCAGGAATTACATGGTGAGGCTATGAAGATCTCGTACCAAATAAATAGGTTTAAAAGTGAAAAGAGATGCCTAGAAGATAGGATAGGAAATTTGCACAAAGAAAATGAAAGCTTAAAATCTGAATTGGAAAGTTTGAAGAATTCATCTAATCAAACCATAAAAGAGAGTAAGTTGAAAGTTCAAGAATGTACAAACTATCCAACACAGTTAGAGAGAATTAAGTACCTAATGAACACATTGTCAAAATTTACTTTAGGTAGCTCTAACACTTGAAGCATTGTTAGGATCGGAAAGGAGTGTACTTAATAAGTAAGGGATAGGCTATATAGGTAAAAGCAGTAAAATAAATGCTAAGAAATTCATTGACATTAGTAAACCATCATCTATAGCTTGTTTTTACTGCAATAATATTGGACATTTGTCAAAGGCTTGTTATTGTAAGAATGTTGGTGTGTCAAAGGGAAAATTCAAGTGGATTCTTAAGGAATCACCACAACCAACTAACATCAAAGTCCTCAAATTCATTTGGGTACCTGCATCCAAACCGTTTGACTTTTTCGCAGGTAACTAAGATGTTTTGGAAATGCACTGGCTCAAGGAAAAGGATAAAGCTAAAACATATGTCTCATTTCAAGTGCTCATAACCCCTTGAGAACAAACTTGGTAACAGGCTGTGGTACTAGTAAAACATGCATAATTCTCATTCTACATAATGATTTTATTGTGTGTGATGTGTGTTTTATTGCTTGACATGAAAAAATTGTATGAAAATCTGCAAATGACCATTTCTGCAAGTTTTAATCGAATATGTAAGCAATCTAATTGATTAGATTGATCTCTCTGTTTGCTGAAATTTTATTCTGTAATAGATTTAATCTGTTACGTTAAAATAGTAATTGATTAAATATGTTATAGAGTGGGTTTTTCACTATTAAATGTGCTTCCCTCGTCTCTTAATCAATTAGATTAAAACCCCAATCAATTAAAATGTTCTTCCACTCCTAATTCTTAGGAACCTAAAATCATAATTCTTTCCCTAAAAACCCTAAACTTTAATCTCTGCTCTCATTTTTTTGACCCTCGTGGCCTCCTCCTCTTCCAAACGTTTCAAGAGAGTTGCTCACAAGCTCAGGTCCGCGAGTCCCACGGGGTAGATTAGCGATGAAGATGTGCTAACAAGGTTTGAGTGTTTCTGGCGCATTAGGAAGATTGTTTCTCATAAGTATTTGGGCATAAATTTCTTTCGAAGAGAAGGATTCCTCTTCCAAGAGTAGTTGGAATATCAGGGGCTAGCTCAGTTGGTGGAAATATCAGGCGATTGCTACCCTGATCTGGTAAAAGTCTTCTACGCTAACCTATATGTCTCAAATGGTATAATCAGCTCTAGGGTGAAAGGAGTCAATATAAGACTGAATGAAGATGTATAAACATCCATTGTTGGATTCCGAGTAGGGGGATATAAGTCTCACTTAGGGATGCGTAGTGAAAACAAACTTGCAATATAGAAGGCTTGTCTAAGGGATCCTAAAATGCCTAGAGACTTTAGACAGACTATGTGCCTTAGTCATAGCATGGATTCTTTTGTCAAGGGGGAGTAATCATGCTCAATTCACTACAAAGGACATATATCTAATTCATGCTCTCAAAGGAAGGTTGCAAATACAATAGACTGTAGCCATTTCTGATCACATGGTAAAGATTACAAAGTAAAACATGGAAAGTCTTCCCTATGGAGTGTTTTTTAGCTATGTTATGCGCCACTACAATGTTGACCTTACTATTGAGGTAACAATGGGCTACAATAAAATGAATATGATCTCTAATATTTCCTTTCATCATATGGGCTTAAGAAAAAGTGAAATTGGATGGGCTTTCAAAGATGAACATCTACCCATGGAAAGAGAAGATATTGCACCACTAAATGTGGATGCTTCTAATGCTTCTTATGCTAAATTGACATTTCAACCCAAGATGGATTTTGAGAAGTTTATGGTCAAGCAAATGAAATTTCAATGTTCTAGACTAAGTAAACTTGAAAGTTTTGTAGTTGTCATTTAGAGGAAACTCGAGAAACAAGATTGAGATGATGAGTTTGATGATAAAGATATTTTTGGAGAACATGAACAGGTCTCGGAAGATGAAAACTATATAAATATTTCTGATTAGATTAGGCTTTAAGCCATTAGGAGCTTCAAAATATCAACAAGAGGTCTCGGAAGATGAAAACTATATAAATATTTCTGATTAGATTAGGCTTGATAACTCTTGCTGATATTTTGAAATTTTGTAATCAAGCCATAAGGCTTCATGCTTAAACACTTATTGTTCAAATGCTCTTAAGTACTTAGGATAAGTACTTCTTTGAAATACTTTGATTTTGAACATTGCTTTGAATGTTTAATTCTGTTGATTAATCATATACATATATGTCTAATGCTTGAAGGTTGTGCTAACTGAAAATGACACTGACTATTGTGTATGAATGAAGTGAAATGAACTGCGTTTGAATGAGCATATTGGATTATCAATTTGCTTCTGCTCTGGAATGTTAAATCATATGATTCAATGTTTATTATCATTCCATGATCATGCATATTAGCACAAACTACTGTAAATACACTGTATATTCAATACTAACATTGTATGGTATAAAGAAAGTTGTCTTGTAGTGAAATAGACTCAGGAATCATTGTGCTTTGTTCAGACCATACTATATTGTTCTAATAGATTAAACAGATTGTATAATCTGTTAAATGACCATTACTGCATATTTTAATCTGTTATGTTAGTAATATAATCGGTTAGGTGACAAAACCTTCTTTTACGTGCATCTAACTGCATTTCTGATATGATATACAAGTTTAAATTGACATTAAATACATGTTTTAAGTGAAATCCATGTTGTATGTTGCATATAGCACAAATTCACATTGAAAACCATTGAACATAGTCCAATATGTATCATTTTGAAACCATTTATGCACTTATAACTCTGCTAACACTATGTTAATACATCTATCATATATTCTGCTACATAACACATGACTATTATGTTCTCATATACTCATTGATAAAATATGTGCTTCATATCAAATATGAGTATTGGAAAATGTACTTGAATCATTGTTATATCATGTGACATAAGCAAATTCTGCTCTGATACAAGTCACATCACTTTGATACATTGTTTTGGAATAGTTATATTGAGCTAATCTTTATTTTGATTTCATTCATATATTGCTCACACATTTCCATAGTGCTTTAACTCTTTTTGATAAGGGACCATCACATACTTCATGGGTTTGTAAGTGGTTTTGATGTTCTAAGACAAATGAATTCCATTTAACTTGCTTGTTCTGCCATTTTTTGCTAATGCCCAAAGGGGAAGAGTAAATGGAAAACATCTTTTTTGTTTGTCATCATAAAAAAAAGGGAGATTGTTGATAACGGAAGCTTAGTCTCTTTATATCTTTGTTTTTTATGATGAATGATTAAATGATTAATAATGGTTTCTTGTACAACAAAATGACATAACAATTGTTTATATCTTTAATATGTATTGGCTAGATGATTGAATCCATTAATCTTGAGTGAATCATGTCTTAAACATATTAAAAATCTAGTTTCTGGTTTAAATAATAGATTACATAAAGTGTAAAATCTGTTAGACTTAGCCAGAACACTTAGAAAGCTAAACAGGGACAATTCACTCTGTTATAATCAATTATACAAGGTACATAACCGATTAAAATAGAGAGAAAGCCATAATCTGTTATATAAGTAAGATAATCTGTTAAGGATGACAAATGGATGACTAATATGGTTAGGTGTTAATATAATCGATTACATAAGTTTGATAATCGATTAAAACAGAAAGAATAGTCTAATGCATTACATAAATAGCCTAATTTGTTAAGACTGTTAAATGAAGCAGTAATAGGCTTAAGTGTTTAAATAATCGATTACACACATGAGATAATCTGTTAAAACAGAAATCAAAGCATAACAGATTATGCAATTAACATAATCGATTATTCTTTGACAAGATTTGAAAATCCTATATATATGTGACTTGAAACCTATTTCAAAAATGTTACAATTTTCAAATACTAACATTCCTTTTGAGTTCTTATTACAGGTGATTTCAAGAAACATTCTTGGAGAATCAAAGCTTCATTTGGTGATTACAAATCAAGGATTCTTTCAAGATTTTAGACTACATTGGTTTTGATTCAATATGCACATGAAGAGTGTGTTATAGATCAGGTTCATCAACAATCTGCGCATTGTGTACCTGTACGGGGATAGCCAGGTTTGAAGAGTTAGGATTACTCTTGTGTTTGTAAGAGATTGAGTATGTTCATTTCTTGTTTTACTATTTTGATTTTGAGTGGTGAGAGGAGTGCAATTGGGGGATTGTCATTGTATTCTTGTATACATTATAGTGGATTCCCTTCAACTAAGGTTGTTGAAGGACGAATGGAAGTAGGCTTGTGATAGACGAACTAGTATAGATTATTGTGTATTGATCTTTCTCTCTTTCTCTTTATCTTTGTTGATTCATTTTCCTTTGATTATTGATTTCAAGTTTCAAGATTCTTAAAGATTTCAAAAAAGGGTTTGAGATATAAGGCTTATCTTTTCTAACACTTCTTAATCAAGTTTAACACATTTGTTCCCAAATTCTCTACCTCACATTATCTCTAATACGCCTTGTATTTGTGCAAAGTTCTTTTAAAAACTTGACGTATTTTGGGATTTGTTTAACATCATCTAATAAAGGGATGTTGATCTTCATCTTTTTGAAAGTATTCAAGATTTCTTGGTCTAATTCCTTCTTTTCTTGATTTTCGGTTTCAACCGATTTGGATATTTAGGAGGAAGAGAATAAACATGAAGGAGAATTTTTAGATGAATAATTAGAGGATACTAACCTTGATTCATCAGTGGTAGTCTTAGGTGATGGTTCGCTTGGTCCTCCATTGTTATCAATATGTGTGTCTTCTTTCTCCTTATCTTCATCCTCTTGGGCTCCCTTAGGGCCTTGTACTTGCTTACCCGTTATTAAAGTAATAATACTTACATTTTGTGGGTTGATCATAGTTTGTGCAGGCACTTTATTTTATTCTTTACCTTCTAACTTATCCATCCTTTAAGCCAATTCATCAATTCATTTCTTAATTTTTGTATTTTGCTCATCTATTGTCTTCATGATATCTTGTAGTGACATTTCAGGTTAAGATTGTTGCCTTAATTGTGGTGGAACATAAGGTTACTTGTTTTGCTGATACCTATTGGAGGATAAATCATGATTATTTTGATATGTTCCTCTAAACATGTTTGCAGCAAAAACTTGATATGGGTTCCCCACAGTAGTTTCCACTAAGCTAGGACATTCATCAGTATTGGTCAGTTGAAATGCAAATTCCACATTTTTTGGCAATTTTTGGAGTTGAAGTTTTAAACAAGTTTTCAATCTCGTCGAGTTTTCTATCTAGCTTATTTAATCTTTCATCTATCCTCTTTTTATCTACTGCACCAATTTCTATCTCATGTACTTCCTTCAACTAGGTCACTAAATTTGCTCTCATTTCAAATTGTTGACTATCTATTGCATTTCACTCTATCATCTCTCTACCATCTTTTGGCGATCTATCTAAGAAAGATCATCTACTTGTAGCATCTGCCCATGACCTATCTATCGGACTTAAGTCTTCATAAAAGTGTAGAATGAGCCTATGTTCTTCTATTTGAGGATGAGGACAGGAAATGCAAAGTTCTTCTATTTGAGGATGAGGATAGGAAAAAGTCACCAAGAGCACAAGCAAAACCAACTTGGGGAGTCTAGTTCTCCCAACTTGGTTATCACGTTGAACTTTCTGTACAACTGCCCCCTAGGCCTCTAGTAATCGATTATAAGACCCATATAATCAATTACATTACTAAGGGAGAAAATGGGCAATAATTGTCATGGACCTCATCTAATTTACATGAAAACCCCTAAATGACCTTTTTTTCTCAACAATTCAATGGTCCAACATGTTTATTAGTGCACTAAATACCACCCATGACCATTAAACTCACTCACTCATCTCAAAAGTTGGAAAAAGTCACCAAGAACACAAGAAAAACCATCTTGGGGAGTCTAGTTCTCCCAACTGGGGAATCACTTTGAACTTTTTGGACAACTACCCCCTAGGCCTTTAGTAATCTTTTACAAGACCCATGTAATCGATTACATTACTAGGGCAGAAAATGGGCAACAATGCTCATAAACCTCTTCTAACTTACATGAAAGCACCTAAATGACTTTTTTCTCAATAATTCAATGGGCTAACGTGTTCATTGATGCACTAAACACCACTCATTACCATTAAAATCACTCACCCATCTCAAAAATTGGAAAAAGTCACCCAAACACACTAGCAAAACCATAAGGGGGGTCATGTTCTTCCAACTGGGAAATCACGTTGAACTTTCTGCACAAATGCCCCCAGGCCTCTAGTAATCGATTATAAGACCCATGTAATCGATTACCAAACTTGATGACACTGTTATGGAGACGCTAGGATCCATGGGCGCTTTAGGTGGAAGCTCAAGCCCCACATTATGCTACTCTTCATCTAGAATTTGATCAACATATCGGAAAGAGTGTGTAGTTAGGGTTTGGTTTAGCTGGGAGTGAGATTAGAAAAGGGGAAGATGAAGAAGAACGAGGGTTTTGGGAAAATGAGGTGCAGGTCAGTCCAAATCGTTGAGGAAGGAACACCAAAGAGAATTTAGAGTTTTTAAATATTTTTCTTAAAGGGTAAAATCGGAATATTATAATTTATAGGGGTGCAGGAAGAAAAACAGAAAGTGCATAAAGAAACAGGCGAAACTGTATCTTGAGTAGGAACCAAAGTAGAAGTTTTTCTTTCATTGTTCATGAATTTGAACAGTTCCCCAAATGATTGATTCATTAGACAATATAACACTAGACGACATAAATTAATTGACTAGGAAAATATTTTATTTGGGCAGATACATGAATAATGGATCTTGAATTTCTTTAATTGAACAAAATACTAAATGGTAGGTAATTTATTCAGGGATTAAAGATAGAAATTTGGCCGGCAAAATATTTCATTTGGACCAGATGCATAAATATTTTATTTGGACGGATAAATGAATAATGGATCTTGAATTTCTTTAATTGAACAAAATACTATATAGGTAAGTGATTTTTCAGGTATTGACTGACGATACAAAACTTAATTAGAATGCTAAAATTACTTGCAAAGACCTTTATTTAACCCGTACTATGCAAAATCACTTGATAGAATTGTATTGACATAGTAGTTTGATTATGATATTGTGCCCAAATATGATACTACATAATGATTATGATTTTCCTTAAGATTAATCCCTAATACAACAAAGGTATTAGGGGAAAGAATTGTAGTCTTGGCTTCTTAACCCATATACAAATTGACTAGTTTTCTTGAATCTTCTCAAATGAGCCAAGAACTTAATCCATATATAAACCTCATTTGTACAAACTAATATGTTGTCCATATCCTCCCGCCAAATTTATTAGGCCAATATCCAAAGGAAGGAAATACCATAATCTCAAACTTCATTTAGAAAAACTGCAAGAAGAAGAGAAGAATTAGCAATCACATTAACCAGTTATCGCTATAGGAGAATTAGATTTTTACTTCATACAATGGAAAAATAGTTCAAAATGGATAGTGTATTTCTTTATTAGAATGAAACATGACCAATATAGGGATGGTGCCAGTGAATACAATGAAAGCCATGGATGTTTACGGGCGTCAAAGTAAACCCATCTCACATGGGTTAGGTTGAATTAAAAATGAGTCAGTTGAATCCAGTTCATCTTTTGGTAAGTTAGAAACTCTGAAATCTGTCCCACCCACTGCAAATTGATAGATTAAATAGATTGATTCAGTTAATAATATTTTGTTCTCCTAATTTATTTTATAAATTTATTATAGTACATTGAAAGGGGATTGACTTGACCCATCTATTTATCGCATTATAATTAAAATATTCATCTATTTTACCAAATATTATTATAAAAGTAGTTGAAAATTAAGTGTTTGTCAACTTATTTTGACAAACAAATAAATTAGCATAATATTATTCAAACATTATTGAACAACTATAATAATAAATAATTATAATAAAAAAGGGTCTGGAAAAACTAAAAAATATAATAAAGAAGGGTTGTTGATGGGTTATGGGTCAATTGCTTGAATCCGTTTAATTCTGAGTTAAGTGAGTCCGATTGAGTTTGACTGTCATTTAGGAAAACTATATTTTTTCAACCCAACCTGACTCAATGAGTTAGAACCCATTTAGACAACTCTAATGTTTCCAAGAGTTTTATTTGGAGGAAGTGAGTATTTACTTTACAAGAATTCTCTCTGAAAACTACTTATTTAGTTCCTCTGGTTATACAAAATTTATTTTTCAGTTTTAATATTTACATTTTGTCTATTTTAGTTTCTACACATTTCATTTTAATCTTAGTCTTTATACATACAAATTTTAATTCCTTTTATCTCTAACATCTACTTTATAAGGTTAAAATAATGTATATAAAGACTAAAATAAATCATTTGCAGTTAAAGAATTGAACAGTAGAAAAAAAGGGTAAGAGGATTAAAAGTTAAAGTTTGCTCAATTATAGGGATTAAATAAATAACTGATTCTTACATTTATATTTAACATGCATGAATGTATCACATATAATGGCTAGTACAAGCAGTGTGCCAATTGCAAATAAAAGAAATAGTTTTACACATCTTTTGTTTGATTATACAATTTCTCTTTTGTCTAGTTTATCTCAAATACAAATGGGCTTGATCAGTCTTATTCAAAATTATTGGTGTGATTTCTTTATGTAGTTTAAGATATACATTAATTACACCAATCATTTTGAATTCATGAAATTCTTCAACTCCATCTTTACTTGGGAGTTAGTCAGAGAAGTCCTTATAAATTGACCAAACAAATGGTTGCTTTTGAGAAAAACCATCCCTCTGGATTTTATAATCTAATTCGATGCAACAGTTGATAAAAAAAAAACCATGAATCAGCAATCCCTTACCACAGAGGACATTAAAGAACTTAATTAAACATAAATTCAGTCATTAACAATGCTAACCGTATCAGTGGAGCTCATTTACAATCTACTTTTTGTCTCTGAGGCAAGTCCAGCTTGAGCAACTTGGTGAACTACAAAACGTGATTCAACATTCATTAGGACAATGAACTTTTGTAGAATGGTGCACAACAATAATGTGAAGTGAAAATTTCCTTAAAAATGCTTTTGAAGGATGCATGAGCTCTAAACAAAAGGGCCACGCATGAATTTACATACATGTTGAGCTGCATGCACAAACACACCTGAGATGTCTTGAGTTCTAGCTCATCCCATTCCAGATAAGGACTGCTTCCTTCCACAATCCCTGTCCCAGCATATATAAATGCACCTCTATCCTACAATCAAAACATGGCAAGATTATGATTGATGGTAAAGGCATCATGAATAGGTAATAATTAGATTTCGGGAATTTATGGGAATTTCACACTAATTTTCTTCAATTTTACCGGAGGGACAACAGCGGTTTGTTCAAAGCTAGCATATCAATATTTAATTTCAGCAAATGATAAAATCTCACTCCATCTGTGCAAACTTCAGAAACTCAACTGAAGAAAACTATTCTGAAAGTGATATTCTATTGTCACCAAGATGCGTATTAATATTAATGCAGGGAAATATAAAACTGAATCAGATGCGTTTCCTGCTACAGTACTACATAAAAAATACATGAGAAAATTATTCCTGTGCTTTTGATCAAATGTGATCAGGATCCTAACACTTTCCATCAATGAATTTTGTTTAATTTATAAACCAATTGGACTTAGTATCTCATCTAATCTTTAAATGTTTTAAAAAGTTAGGTGAGTTAAATCCACATGTTTTTTAAATTCATCAATATGAGAGTTCATATTCACGTTTGAACAAAAGTGTAGAGAATAAAAACGTTTGATTTATATAAACTGTTAGAAACACAAATGATTTTGGAATATAATCAAAATCTTCATAAAAATTTATGCAAACTGAATATTTCATTTAAAAAATCTGCTATTGCTAACCTTTTCCACCAATGCTGACCGAATCCCTACAGCAAATTCACTCTCTCCTCCTCCAAACCAACCAACAGGTCCAGCATACATCCCTCGATCAAATACTTCTGCATATTGTCTATGAAAGTAAGTAAAATTTACCAAAATGGTTGAAGTTAAAAGTTAGCCACAAGCCACCAACTCATAAGATAACATGCCAGTAACTCTAGCTCAAAACCTTAAACATAAGGTTAGTAGATCTTTTCTCCTTATCTTGCCTATTTTAACCTAACATGGAACTTTCAACTCACTTAATTCAAACAAAGTACACTGATATAATTTCCAATTATCAAATTTACCAAAATCTAGTATGGAAACTTTCGAACAATTATTTATAGAAGAAAACAATAAAATGAATCAAACTTTGCATAAGTTAAACCTAACTCAATGCGCCTCAACTTTTTTAAAAGCTTTCTCATTTGATTTTGCTTGTTTTGCAGAGGAATTGAAAATAGCCTCTAAATTGGCTAATATGTGTGTTGAGAGGGAAGATTCTAATTCTGAAGAAGATGATGAGTTAGTTCAAACTACAAGGAAACCTGGTCAGAATAGGCCAAAGAAAATTAATATTAAATCTTCCAAAGCAAGGATTTCTGAAAAGCACTAATGAGTTTCAATGGTCCTTTTTGGAATGTCAGCAGGTTAGTTAATTATAAATCTCTTAATATGATGTTGATAAATTTGATTATTGAACTTCAGTTTCTTACTGGTGTTGCATTGGTTTACTTTTTCCACCTATATATTTACTTAGTTTTTTCATAATAGGTATTTTTTTCTTATGTGTGTGATGTATTTTTATCATAGGTTTAGTATGGTTCTCTCATGTTTTTCTGTTCTTTTTCTTTTTATTTTCTTTAATAAAATCTTCATGTTATGGCACTGATGCCTACTATGAGCTTATTTGAAATTAAAATAAAAAATATTTGATTGGGTAGAAATAGTAATAAATGAAAAGAGTATGTACCTGTCTTTGCAATTAAAAGTTGTGCCTCTTCGGTTGGAAACCCACAAACCGCTGGACTAGGGTGAAGAGATGACAAAATTTCAAACTAAAAGATCAAAAAGGAAAACAGCAGATGAACAACCTAATTATTGTCAAATAAATTTTTCTATTTGTAAAGAACTGAAAATTAGAACCTCCCAAGGAATGTCCACGGAAACATAATTACTTGGTACTGAAATTATATTATGTTTACCTCATCTTCTTCTTTTCTTAGCCTGCCAGATAATTGAGCAAACAAATGTTGAATCCTAGGGAGTTTTCTTATCATTTTCTCTGGCTTGATCACAACCCTTTCACATACTGCCTGATAGAAAAACTTGAAATAAAAGGTTGATCTTCATGCTAAAATTGTTCTATAATAGATATATGGAAATGCAAAGTAATATGAAAAGTGAATCATGTTTGAGTGTGGCATCACAAAGTTCAAACTTTCAGTCAACAATGCTATGGTCATATGGAGACAACACAACTTCAATGTTATAATTAGATAAACTAATACAACTAATCTACCCTTGCGTCTGGAATTTTTAATTTACAGGTGGCCAAAGATACTTACACCAGATTCTAATTTCTAAAAGTTCACATCATACAACCAATAATCATTTTATTGAAATTCAATCTCCTTCCAATTCTTGCTCCTCCTCCTTTCAACTCTTGTTCTCATTGACCTATGAATTGTTTAATGGCTGAAGGAAATATTGAATTAAAAATAAGATCATCCATGCGTAAAGTATCTTCTAAACAGATAGTCATTCCATGCTAATAATTAAAATTACACCAATAAACTTACCTCTACTTTTCTTCTTATGGTGTCTCTCACTATGGTAAACTCAATGTCATCCTTTGGACTGTAAAGAAAAGACAGAAACTTGAACAACAAAAATTGAGGAGCTAGACATAAACGTAAATAATAGAGATCACATGCACCAGGGAAATTAGTTTAAAGCTACAATATTGATAAAAGATCTAAGTAACAAGGTATACCTAGTAAGTAAGTCAAGTTCAATTTGACGATCTAATGCTTGTGATGCTCCTCTAGCACGGGTTCCAGCCAAAGCCTCACTAGTAATGTGGAGCCATTTTCTGTGAAATAGTTGCTCTGGCTATTCATCAAGTTCATAAAAATTAAAATGGAAACAGAGGAGAAAAACGTGTCATTGCTGATTCAATTCAGTAAACAGTTCTTGAAAATGTTATCCTCTTAATGATATACAAAGTAAGCATAATTAAGCTATTAACCTAAATTTAGCTAGAGTTGTGTGAAAGTCATTTGTAGATGTACTTTGAGGGAAATTTAGCACAACATCATGACATGTCATGTAAATGATATATCCGTAAGAATATACAAAACCATTGTAGTGCATGCTTACTGTGTTTCCAATGAATGCTGGTGCATTTGGTGGCTGAAGCAAAAACTGATATGCATTTTCACCTTCAACCTGTAATAGTTTGATGGGAACATAAGAAAAATTTCCACCAAATAATATGAAGACAAACAATGTTCAATTTGCTTGGGACAGAACAAAAAAGACAAGTACAGCACCTTTAAGCAAGATAACCATGCAAGAGGATCAATATCAGAAGTAGGTACTACCCTAGTGCTACGTGCTAGCACAACCTGAGTTCCCAAAATGGCATAAGAGGGTGAGTTTTCATACGGACTCTTGAAACAGGAGTTATGATACAAAAGCTTGAAAAGAAAAAAAAAATAGACAGCAGAAATGTGCATGAGATATATGTTACCTTGGTTAATAAGGAGTCATTTCGCTCTATCATTTGTAAAGCTCTGTTAACTGCAAGATCCCAGTCTACTTTACTAGGAATGTTATGGCTGCTTAATATTAATGTTGGAGGAGTTTGTTTTGGAAAGTTCACAATGGAGGAAGAAACCTACACCGCAAAGGTGTATTGTGTTTTGAATAAAACATTCTGCTTAATAATTTTCAAGACAACTTATATATAGTTCTTTAAGTATTTTTGGTGCTTTTTCCACACACAAAATTAGAGTTTCATCTCAATAATCAATGTAACAAAAGTTTGTATTACAAGTCAATATAACTTAGGAAGGTGAAACTCCAATTCTTATTATAGATTAACCAAAAGTACCAAAGAAACTATATGTAAGTTTTGTCCAACAGCTTTCAAGGGAGAAAAAGTTTTGTGGTAACTCAAAAGACCATCTATTAGCACTCACTTTGCAAAGTGTTTCTTGAAGTGCATTGATTGCATTTTCCCATGACCAAGAAAGATCATTATCCCAAGCAATAGTAATGGTAAGCATTGATCCTCCTTCAAGCTCATTGAACTCAACCTGTCATTTTTTTTGGCTTGGTATCTCTAGCTGCTAATGCTATAAATACTAACACAAATGGAATAGAAGTTAGATTTTGGAAAGAAAACAATTTATGCACCTGAGGTATCACGAAGTAGAAAGAACCAAAAGCCAGCCACTCTGATGACACCTTAGCTTCTGCACTGAAACGGATAGCGCCATATGCACGGACTAAAGGGCACCTCTCAGAAAGAAACCTTGAAAGTGAAATATTTTACAAAAATAAAAACCTAAGAGAAAATTATGAACAGATTTTAAGGTTTATACATCACAGTTGGTGGAATTAATTTTGTACACGAGCACTGCAGATTAAGAAGTGTAAAGATCAGGGTTAAAAATTAAGCATAAAGAACTATATTGAGTTGTAAAATTATGAATCAAAAAAGATAGTTTCGAATTTAGTGTTTAATATAGTAATTTAACTAGGAAATGACCATATGATGCATTCCTCTAACCAAAGGTCCCATCACAAGAAGCATGGCCAAACAAATACAAGAAGAGTCAATCAAAGAAGGTGAAGTCAAAGTCAAGCTCTTCTTTTCTTGGGCCATCATTGAATAATTTTTGGGCTCTGTATTTGGGCCTAGTAGTGTAGGATTTTAATTTAGGGCTTGTATTTTTGACCAACCAAGTCAACAAAGGGCCAAGGCCCAATATTGACCACGGTTGGACGTCCAAATGCTAGAGTTGATCAATGGGTCAACATTTTTGGCCAAGCTTGGAGGACAAGGATGAGATTCAGCCATGACATGTGTCTCCACCCCGATTGAAAAGTTTTTCCACCTAGTTAGTGGCCACTTGTCACTCTAGGAATGGATAGTTTTTCCATAGGTAGTGGTCACATCCCTCTCATTTTAGAGGATTTTTGCCACATCTCTACCTCCTATTGGAGAGGATTTCTCCTTGCCCTCCAAGTCAACTAAGGTGACTCTTTTAGGTTAAAGTTTTTACCCATTTTGAAACACCTTTGCCTATAAATAGAGGTGTCTCTCCTTCATGTAATCACCTTTGAAATAGAATAATGTTATGCTATCATTTTATGCACTCATACTCTTGTAAGGTCATCCTAGGCTAGAACAACTCCAAGTGACCTCCTCTAGTCACCTTCCTCAAAGAGTTCGCCCAACCTCTCTTAGGGAATCCTTAAACACTTCATCCATCACCATACTAATCACAAAAACCGAGACACTTAAGCTCCATTCCCCACCATCCATTTCTGCACCCTTCATCCGTGAGCATTTCTAAGGCATTTCTTTTTAGATTTAGCTTGTCCTAGAGGTTTGCCATCACCATAAGTCCCCTAAAACAAAATCAGAAGTCATAACGGTTTGAAGCCACTGTATCAAAAGGTAAGACTGAATAAAGAATATTAGACTAATCTAATATTGGTTCCTTTTCGCATAACAATCTACTCGAACGTGTCTTCCCAATTTCTATGACAGAAATGGTAAACAAATAAGTAAAAGAAAAACTACTATTGAATATTATGATTCATTTGGATGATATAAATTATACAAGAGTTAAAGTGACTAGCAAAAGGATTATCAACTATCTGCCACCCGAACACAGGACATGGTAGAAGATTCTACACCAAGATTTATTAGTAAAGATATCATGACACCAACTATACCCAAATCTTGCTCATTCCTATTCAAGATCAGACTCAAACTCAAACTCACATGAATCCCATTTAAAACTGTCTCTTACCTATTATTTTCAATAAAAATTTCTATGTATTTAAACAACTGCTCTATTTTATTTTTCAAACATGTGAGTTTAAGTGTTTAGTATTTGCCATGACAAATTCTAAAGATTATCTCCCAAGAAAATGTTAACCAGTGTTACATGCACTCCCATCTTGCCGTTCAACATATTCTACTATAAATTTTAGGATGACTTTTAATTTTAGCCTCTGTTCAATTTTATCCACTGTTTTGTTTTAACAATTATATTTCTCAAATTTTATGAAATTCATAATTTAAATTTATTTTTAGTTTCAGGTACGTTTTACTTTTTATTTTGACGCACTTAAATAACAGACCAAACTATGCAGCTAATTAAAATAAAAATACATGTAAAGTTAATAATTAAACCAATATTAGATAATGTCCAGCAACTGAAGTAAAATTATGAAAGAAAAAGTTAATATCACAGAAAAAAAATTGAATAGCATCAACATTATAATTTAAGCTGATTCTTTTTGGAGGTGAATGGTGAATTACCTCCTTATAGAAATCCAATCCCAGTAGGAAAAAGGGTGTGGCTGGGAAAAGAAAACAGCTGAACCCACCCCAGCAACACTCACCAAGTTTGCTTCACCATTGGGACTGTGCTTCCTTCCAGAGAAGAAGCAGCGAGGAAGCAGAAGATGGTTTTGTGAATGAAGCCAATCGATGGCCTCAACCTGCTCTTCAATCGGCACCTGTACCCTTACTATGCCAGACGAGGTACCAAACGGGGCCGATTTCAGCTCTGAAATGGCCAAGTTCAGACTGTACATAGCCATTGCAGGTGATGCAACAGTTGCCAACGTTCTGGTTTCTATGGTCCCAACTGGCTTCCTTGCTCTTGCATGTTGTTCATGTCCCTCTCTGCAACCATTCATTGAAAGGTAGCAGCACCCTTGACACACAGGTCTCTGAGTCAAAACATCAAACACAAACAAGGCATTAGTTCCAGCATCCCTTTCGATTATTCTGTTCAAGATTAAACTATAAATGATGCACCAGTTTATCACTTTTCTAAAATTGAAATTTAGTTTGGGGAAAAAATAAAATATAAGCATGTAATTAACAAATTTTGTTATGAGCATGATATAAACTCTGATATTGTAGTAAAAAAAGTAATTTCAAATTTAATTCAATCTGATATACAGCTTAGAAGCTCAGATATTACATCAGATTATATATTATAATTTTACCAGTTCAAAAAAAAAATTGTATACAGTTTATATGACCACATATCTAATTTTACATGAAAAACTATAAAAATTATATTTAATTTGAGAAAATTTTAGAAATATCAATGTAATTTACTTTTCTTACGAAGACTTAAAAGAGTAACTAAACATATATGAAAAAATAGAAGTGAATTGAATTTTAAACAAAAGTATGTTTTCAATAATTTCTTTAATTTTTTCAAATTTTAGTGGCAGTTTCTCTAATTTTCTTGGTCGGACTTAAATACATCATAGTTCATATAAAATGGGTTAGATAATACTTCTGAAAAAGGAAAAAGAAAATTCAAACCATAACCATGTATTGTTTGAAGACATGAAAAGGAAGTAATTGAGTGCATTACATGGTAGTGGTGGAAGTAGAGGGATTGGTGTCCCTTGGAAGCATGAGAAAGAAGGGTGTTGCTGCTGCATTTCTTTGTGTCTGTGAAATGAGTGAGCCACTTGTGAAAGGTGGCTGTGGCCATGGTGAGTTTACGTGTGAGGGAGCATGAGAGAAAGAAAGCTGAAGGAGAGGAAGAAAAAATGGTGGCTCACACAGTGTGGAGGGAAAACTGTAGTAGGAGATAGGAGATAGGAAAATGGTGGGGTTGGATTTCTTTAGATTTCCTTACTCGATTTTCTTTGGACTTTAGTCATCTATTTTCAAGTATGACACGTGATGGAGGACAGTTTTCCTCGGCTGCTAGAGTAGGTGAAAAAAAGTAGGACAAAAAGTAAATAGGGGTTAATTATTTATTTCATGTTTTAGTTAAATATTTAGTTTTTGAATTGTTATAAAAAATTGTGTTCAATTTTTAAATTATAAAATATTTACTCTCGAGAGTTATGTAAAATGGTTTTTTTATCAACAAATGGTACGTGGAATATTTTTTAAGTGGGAAACGAAATTTTACGAAAATTATAATATACCATTTTGATATAGTTTGTTTTCTATAAAGTGTAAATACGGCATATTTTATAATTAAGTTTAAAGATAAAATATACTGTTTTTTAAAGACGAATTACATATTTAATCTTACATAAAGAATATTTTTAATTTTTCATAGAGTTTTTTATTTTACTTTTTGGTTTGAGTGGGAAAAGGAATAACTTAATATTAGCGAAAACTGAGAATAGGTGAGTATGGAGAGACACTGAAACAGTAGAACACACGATAAAGTTCAAAGGGAAAGAAAATGATATGTTTAATGAATTCTGGAAAACAAAAACACATCCTATAACACAACATTTTGTTTGGAAAGTGATCATAAATGGAATACCTGAAAAGAGAAAGTAAAAGAGGAATTGCAATAGGAGATAACTATATATGTGTCACGTGTGGATTAATGGAGGAAACAACCTGCCATTTGTTATTTACTTGCAAAATAGCTAACCATGTATGGAATAGGTGCTATAATTGGATAGATAGTACCACTGTCTGTCATTATCAATCTAAAAAGTATTTTCAAAGTTTGAGTTTGAGAGATCAGCAATTTAATAAGAAAGAAAACAAAATGCTTATGAAAGAGCATCTTTGGAATATGGAAATAGAGAAACTATATGAAAGAGGATTACTCTTTTCACCACCACCAAATATTTCTTGCACCATCACATGTCTAATTTGTCTTTTTAATAAAACGAATGTTAACATCTGTTTTACCTTCAATAGATGTTGATATCTGTGAACGAGGATTTTCACATCCGTAAAAAGTTAAATCTTTTAATTTTTTATTTATTTTAGTTTTTTTTTTTTATTTTAAATTTTATTTCAATAATATTTTTTATTTGTATATATAAAAAACAAAAAATTTTAAACACTCTATAAATTAATTTAAAATATAATAAATTAATAAACTAAAAACTAAAAAAAACATTCAACGAAACATACATATTCGTTTAACTAATCAAATAAAAAATATTTAAATAATCAATTAAATAATAATATGTAATTAAAGTAAAATAAAAATCAATTTAATTAAATTAATAATAATTATTTTATTAAATAAAATAAAATTAATTTATATATAATTATGTAATATATTATTAAAAACAAAAAAAAATTAAATACTCTATAAATTAATTTAAAATATAAAATTTTAATAAACTAAAAACTTAAAAAAAAACTTCAACAGACGTGTCATATCCGTTAACGGATGATATAATTTAATTAAATTAATAATAATTATTTCTTTAAATAAAATAAAATTAATTTATATATAATTACGTAACAAATTTTAAAAAAAATTTAAATAATATCAATATATTAATTTAAAATACAATAAATTAATAAACTAAAAAACACATAAACTTTGAACGGACGTAGTATATCCATTGAAAAAAAATTCTTTGACGGATGTCGACATCCATTGAAGAAAAGAAGTGGCAGTGTAGGATTTTTTAAAATATAAAGGATAGTTTTGAAATTTTAAAAAAATGTAATGGTGCAGGGAACAATGTGGGGTGGTGTATGAGTAACCCTCTTTTAGAAATGGAAAGGTTAAGAGGAAGTCTTTACTATAATTAAAGGTGTGGTTTGGATTATAAGCAATCTTAACGTTATATTAACACTATATTTATGAGGTAGAAGGATAATTTATTTATTTGAAGAATTTAAAATTATTTATACTAAAATAATTTATTTGGATAAAATTCTTATAAAAAATTAAAATTTAAGAAATTTTAGAAGGTATTTTAAATGAATAAAATTGAAGAATTTCAAATACTCTAACAATTATAATAAATTTGAAATTTTCACTCTTTTTTGTCTCATTATTACTTCACTCACAAAGGTTAAGTCAAGTCAATTTAGGTTAAAGGCTTAATGAAGTTAGTGGAGGACCATCTTGAGAACATCTTAAACTATTTGACAAGAAGCATGGTAATAAGGATGGAATAAGAAGAATGAGTTTCAAGAACATTACTTTTGTAGAGGATCACCTATTAGACTTCTTTTATTTTTAATAGATTTTGAAATTATGTAAAATAGTTTCTTGCAATCAAGTTCTAACAAAATTGCAAGATTTCTCTTCTTGAGTTCTCACCTTATGCAATGTCTTCTTTTATACCTCTTCATGTATTCTCCTTCATGGTTGGCCTAACCTCCTTTAGGGACATCTATCTAAGACGTAAGCCACCAATATCTTCATCTCTTCATGTCTATTTGCTTCTGCTACATCTATCTTCTCACATGGATTCCACCCTTTGAAGAAGCTTCATCAACCCTTTTGGAAGATGATCTTATGTTGAAGAAGCCTCCTCAAAGCAATCTTCATCATTTGATATCTAGAGCTTTCGTCACTTTCTTGGAGGTCTACAAGAGATAAGTGTTTAAGTTCTTACCCATTTTTCTTCTTGTCATTTCCTTGTTGTTTCATTTTTTTCACCATGTCTAGTATGTTGTTTGATCCATGAATGTGTTTTGTATGTCTTTAAATGTTTATTCAAACTATTTTTTATTGAATCATTCTATGTTGTGTGCTTAGGATTTTCGTTTTTCTATTTGAATATGTGTAGAGTTTTGGGTATTATGTCATGTTTTGAGTCATTTTCTTTGATTTTATGATCCTATTGTTTTTTTCTAGAGTCTTGTGAATCCATATATGTCATCACATCTTTGTTAAAACTTGAAAAAGAAATCTAAAACGTTGAAGCTAGTTCCATACAAAATTCAACGTTAGGGTGTTGTTTGTTCCAAGCGGTAATTTTCGTCCTTGGGTTGTTCTGGGTTTATTTGAGTTTTATTTTTCTATTGTCAAACTATTAATTGATTCCTTAGGATTTCCTATATACACTACTTGTTTTAGCCTTGATTTTGGGTATGAGTTGTGAAAGAAATATGATGATTGTTGTGTTCTAAAAATTATATTGAGAAAATAAAAAGTTCCCTCTATACAAAACAAAGCAAAAGAAGAAAAGAAAAGGGACAAAAAAAGTAAAAAAAAAATACCGAAAGAAAAAGAACACAACAAGAGAACTCATTTTGAACTTGAATTTTTGGTGCAGTTTGCATTTTGCAGCAACTGTTTTGAATTTGCTACATTGTTTGGACGTGTATTCTTAGTTTTATTTTGGTTTTAATCATCTTTTCTAGCACATTTCTTTAAGGATTCAATTTGAGTACTTACTTAATTGATTACCTTAATTGTGCTTTTGTTGCTTTCATTTTTTGTCTCTTTGGTGCTTGAAATCAGATTTGGTTGGTGGATTCTTTTAGGATTTTGACTAAATTTGAAGGTAGCATCTTGAATGTAACACATCAATTTAAGGTGTCATGTGTAATTAATTAAGTTAAGGAAAAAATGACTTCTACTACCACCATGAAATAGTGGAAAATTAAAAATTTTATTTCATTATCATGAAAATAATTAAAATCATACGAAAATATCAATTAATTCAATTGCAACCAAGAATGTTAAAAAATTCTAAACATAAACACTTTTACTTTCTCAAAAACATTTCAAAATTTCCCATATTATTTTCTCATGCATATCCTAACTCTACACAGTACCAACATCATTTGTTCTCATATAAAAACGATCATCGTAGGTCGATACCACAACCACAACATGTAAGGGTGAGCTAATAGAAAACAATACAAGATAATACACAATAATCGCACACATCCGCAATATTCAACTATTCATCCTCAATCCACAAAGTCAACCACATTCACATCACACAAAAACAGGTTACCAAAAGCACTTGTGGTCTATCCCCTCTACCCTACCATACCATTCATTCATTAGAACTGGCACTCAAACCCATCCTCTGAAGTACCTAAAAAATACTAAAAGGGGAGGGAGGGGAGGGGGGGGGGGGGTTTAATAGTGTGTTTGGAAAAACTCTTTTTGCGCAACCTTTCTGATATAGCACATAGTTAAGCTCTTAATGTATCTTATGGAAGCTTAGACGCTCGACTTAGTATAAGATGTAAACGATAGTTACTTTTAATGTGTTATTCAGAATGTACACTGTAGAGTTTTAAAAGAACTTCCTTAGTTAAAGAGTAATCATTTAACTCGGGGAGTTCATGTATTTGGAAATAAAAACACATTTGCAGATTTTTATAAGAGAAGCATTTAGGTGAGAGAAAAGATAAATGCACTGTTATTTTTATATTGTTCACTCCAACTGAACTATGTTCAGTCCCATCCAAAGAGGGTTCCACTACAATCTTCACAAGATTACAACTAAGTATTCTCACCACTCCTGGTCTGAGTATTCACGCCACTCCTGGTTCTAGACTACCTTGCCTAGATTTCCTCAACTCAAAATAGTTTAGTTACAAGCGTTTCAATTCTCTCCAAAAATGCAATCAAAGATTGCTTATAAGTTGTTTAGACTATTACTCTCACAGAGAGGATTTGAATACAATATAAAGCAGTATAAAAATTCACAAGTGTTTCTCTCTTTTTTCTTTCTCTTTCTTAAAATCAGTAAGCAATACAACAATGAAGCTTGAGAGTATTTCTTTTCTTTTCTTCTCTTCTCTTTCCTCTTCTTCTCTTTTTCTGCTCAAATACGATCTTTCTCTTGAGCTCTTTCTTTCCTTCTGTTTTATACGTTTTTCAAGATAGATATCTCGTTGTGAGTTTTCTTATTCTCTTGGCTATCCTCTTTATTTCTCTTTCAAAAGATCTTCTATTTAAAGGCTCCTTGAATAAATGTCTGTTAGCATTCACCTTGATTATTGTGTTTTTGCCTTCTTTGTGTACAATAGTCGTTGGAAAAGGTGGGGGGGAGGGGGGTTAATAGTGTTTTTGGAAAAACTCTTTTCGCAACCCTTTTAATACTGCACGTAGTTAAGCTCTTAATGTATCTTATGGAAGCTTAGACGCTCGACTTAGTATAAGATGTAAACAATAATTACTTTTAACGTCCTATTCAGAATGTACACTTTAGAGTTTTATAAGAACTTCATTAGTTGAAGAGTAATCATTTAACTCGGGAAGTTCTTGTATTTGGAAATAAAAACACAGTTGCGGGTTTTTATAAGAAAAGTGTTTAGGTGAGAGAAGAGATAAATGCACAATTATTTTTATATTGTTCACTCCAACTGAGCTATGTCCAGTCCCCTCCGAAGAGTGTTCCACTACAATCTTCACAAGATTACAACTGAGTATTCTCACCACTCTTGGTCTGAATATTCGCACCACTCCTTTTTCTAAACTACCGTGCCTAGATTTGCTCAAGTCAAAAGAGTTTAGTTGCAAGTGTTTTAATTCTCTCCATTACTGCAATCAAAGATTACTTACAAGTCGTTCAGACTATTACTCTCGTAGAGAGGATTTAAATACAATACAAGTAATTTTAACAATGGAGAGGCTCTCTTATTTATAGGTGAAGAGGAGCCTCTAATCTCTGGCAAATTCCCTCCAAAAATTCAAATGAAACTAGCTGGGGAGGCCAGTTGTCGAAGCACATAAGGCAGGCATGCTCACATGGACAACCAAGTCAGCACATGAAAAATGCCTCGTGTAATGATTGGGTGCCTAGTAGTTTTGGCTGGGCGAAATCTGAATCTGGAAGGCAAAATCCTTCATGAGTCTAATTCAGAAGCCATGTTGTTAAATCCAGAATTCACTCATTTTTCTTCCTAGCTTGGTTCCTTCACTTCCTTTGGTTTATCAAGCTTCTTGGTTGGTTGATCCATGATCTTCTAACCTTATTAGACCCTACAACACAACAATATAAGTATTAAAAGAGAATTCTTCTAAGACTTAGAGAAAGAAAATCAAGAAAGAGCCTTTAAACTTCCTTCTTTAACTTTCCTTTCTTAACCTTAGCTTAAGCTGGTACTCCTTAAAATGGACTTTCCTAGTTAGGTTTCGATCAACTTATGTCAACAAAGGTCAAGACCCAATGTTGACGAAGTGGGATGTCTAAAAGTAAGGAGTGGGTTGTCCAAACCTTTGTAAAAGTTGTCATGTGTCATGCTTATATTGTGGAGGATTTCCTATAAGTAGTGGCCACATGTCCTCCTTCTAATGAAGAGGATTTTTGTCACATGTTTTCCTTACAATGGAAAGAATTTTTCACCTTGTTATCCAAGCTAGTCATGTTTAGGTTTTTAGGTCTAGTTTCTACAATTTGGAGACACCATTAACCTATAAATATAGGTGTCTCCTCCTCTTGTAATTACCTTTAATTTTGAATAATGTTATGCTATCATTTTTGTGCTATAATATTCATCTTATGTTATCAAAGGCTAGAGCATCCCATGTGATTTTCTATAATCACTTTTCTCTAGAGTTGACCTAACCTCTCTAAGAATATCATCAAACCACCACCTCATCATCATACAAGCACCAAGCCCATAACCTTACCCCTCTTCCTCCATAGCTTTCACACCTTCATCCTCACCATAACATCTCTATGTATTAGTCCAACCTATTTATGTATTAGTCCAACCTATCTTGAAGAGGTTACTATCATATAACCAACACACACAAAAACATCCACAACTATATAACTTCTTTTATAAAAGAACAAAACAATTAACCTTAAAGAATAGTTCTTTTTAATTTAAATTTAAATTTTTTATAAGATTAATTAAATATGTTTAGTTGTTGAACTTTTATATAAAATTAAATTTCATCTTTATCCTAACCTTTGAATCACTTTCATCTTTAATCTTTATTAATGAATGAATATAATTTTGAGACCAAACAATATTAAAAATTTGTTAATGTTACAAACATTACACACGGCATAGCTATATATGTTCATATATGTCTATTTTGCTTGACACGTATGTGTTAGTGTATATCAATTTATCTATCTATTTATATATATATATATATATATATATATATATATATATATATATATATATATATATATATATATATATATATATATATATATATATATATATATATCAAAGCTCATTATTATACATCCACGTCAATGAATTACTTAATACTGTTGTTGTTAAATGCACATCATGTTTTTACTAGAAATTTTGGAGACATTCCTAACATTAATTTTTAAAAGACCAAACGTAAAATTAAACTTCATAAAAACTAAAACATCACATTAATGATACTATAAACCAGAATTAGAAAAAAGTCTTATATTTAATTACTAACGACAAGCTTTCCACGTTTCCTCTACTTGTACTAACAACACAATTGCACCATTAAAATATAACTGTTTTGCTGATAAAATTATCAGCTACCAAATAGTTTCAACCTAACATTAGATGTTGGTATAATTGCTGTTACTGAAATTATAACTACGTATACAGAACAAAAATGCTGCCATTATTAACAGGAAAAAATCACCTCAACAAAACTGCCTAGAAAGTATTCATTATGATATCAATCTTCTAAGAGATCAATCCCTGAAAGTGTACTTTTCAATTACCTTAACCCAAGAGTGTTATATGGTGCAAATTTGGAAATTTAGTATGCTTTAGAAATTCCTGATAAAAGCATTTTCAGTGTTTCATACGTCATAAAGACAATGCCCACACTGGGAACAACCTTATAGTACTCAGGCAGAATTCCTCTGTACAAACCTCGAACCCCTTCGGTTTGAATTATGCGCCCAAATGCACCAAACACGCCAGTGTTATAGACACGAGCTCGACCACCAGCACCCTCTAATTGCATCCTACGCCTAACAAGATCCAAAGGAAATGTTGCTGCAAGTTGCATGAGACATCAAACACAAAAACTTAGATAATGTCAAAACAATGGAATTTTTAAACTGACATGACTTTCTAACTGGTAAACGCAATCATGGAAAGGCATTACTTGAGCACATTCTTTCAATGAAAACAGTTCTTTAGCAAACCGATGTTCATGGGAGACAGATCAGCTTACACTACAAAGGGGAAAGTAGTGTATACCCATGACATGCTATACCGTAGTAAGAAATAATGCAGGCATATAAGTCAAACTAATATAGCCTGTTAGGTACTAGAGACAGGTAATTGAACGGTTATTCCAAGCAAAGTTTGCAAAATGATTACACCGCACCCCAATCATCTACTTGATCACAGAGAAGAAATGAGACTTCACTTTCAACTATTTCAAGAGTGATAGCTTTCCAATTATAATAATATATTGGACTAGTTTTAGCCTGATGAGAAAGGTATTGTTTACAAGAATGTAACAAGGTTATAGTGGCAATGATGATTTATCATGTTCTGCAATATCATTCATGAAAACTTAAGAAAGTTATGCTCAATTACTCAGATTAGTGCGAACCCACCTGTTGATGATGCAATACCAGACAGACTGCCACAGGCAAGACCAACCACAGCAGTAGAATCATCAGGCCTATATTTGGAAGAAATAGAAAATTAGTTAACATTTGCAAAATCATATTTCATCTTGAACAAGGTAACCTTCATGATAAACTACTCTGAAATTTCACACAAAGAAATTCACCTTTGTGATTGCCATACAGATCGTAACCACTCATAAACAGAAAAACTAATAGCTATACTTGGCCCAACACCCTGCATCGAAGAAAATGATAAGCTATGTCAATAATAAGAACATGGCATGATAAAAATAGAGTAAAAGCACATTGTGAATATACCAACAATGTTGCTCCAAGCCCCTTGTACAAACCCAAGAAACCTTCGTCTCTACAGATGGTACTGAAAGCATGTGAGATGCCTCGGTAGTACATGGTACTTCTCTGCAAAGGAACAAAATATACGTCTCAATAAACAAGGTAAGAGTAAACAGAAAATAATGACAAATGGGATTCAGCTCAATCAACCAAATGTAAATTATATCCAAGCCACTCATGCCATGAAAAAAATGGTTAGAGAAGTATCTCTGATGGTTCTCTCTCAACTCACATAAACATCAAGTTACCTGTGCAGCAAGTCGTGTCCTCACAAGATCCAAAGGATATGTGGCAGAAGCAGCTGTTATACCTGCCAAACCACCACCAAAAAAGTGCACAAGGGGGTGTGCACTTGAATTTCCCCTAACATTCTCCCCCATCAGTGAATGCAATAGCTACAACACAACAGATAAACAATATTAATTCAAGTCACATAATAACAGCTGCCATAACTTCTGAAGTACTTACAGTATAGAAAGAACACCAGTGATTACATTCTTGTAGCGTTCATAAGCATAGAAATTGACCGCAGAATAAGGAAGACGATGAGCAATGGTCACCATATTGCCTTTCCAAAATGCTCTAAACCCTTCTTCATTGATAATACGCGATGCCTCACACCATAAACTAGGATTTCTCAAAGCTGCCACCTCAGAATGCATACCTTGCACCTGTTAAAGACAAGACATGTAGAATAGTAAGATAAATACTAGTTAATAAAACTGAATTTGAATCAACAAAAAAGGAATGATGGATCTATATACAGAACCGATAAACTAAATATAACTAACAAACTATTTTCTAGTTCCTCTACAATCTTCCTTTCTTCCTTATTTTTTTTTAATAATTATTCATGGTATCTCTATATTCAAGCCAAAAAAAGTCCACAAAGACTATAAATAATTTTAATAAAATAGTATTTTTCAAAGATGGAAAAATTGAGTGCAATTAAATGTTCGACGATTAATAAAAAAAATAAAAGGTAAAAAAAGAAAATATAAGCTTTAACACAAACCCATTAAAAAACCAATTTCCCCAATTCAGCCTAAGCTCAAAAACACCATACAGGTCAAACCACATATCAAAGAGGATCACAACAAAATTAAAACAGATACAACAAAAATGAAATAAAGCAAAAACATTTTCCAGCAATTAATTAAAAATATAAGAAACCTGAAAGAGGATAGTGAGGCGCGCAAGGGGGGCAGTGCAGGTTTTGCTAAACGCGCCGGCGATGCCGCCGGCGAGAAGCTGATGCAGCGTGCCGAGCTGGTGAGTGTTCTGCACCAGAAACTTGGCCGTGACGCCGTCGGCGTTGAGGGTTCTCTGTCCCCCTTCCATCACCATTCCCACGCGCGCTTCCATTCTTACCCACGATCCTTCTCACAATACGAATCACAGGGCTTGTTGTTATTCTTTGACAACTGGCTGTGCTCTGATTTGGTGCGGCGTCACATCGGAAGAGAATTGAATGGGGTGGTCGGAGAAGGAGAAGAACATGGAATGGGTTGAATTGAAGAAGAGAGGGTTTTATGGTGAAAGTGGCAAGTTTGGAAGCTTTAAGGAAAAACCCTTTCCGCTTTGGAAGTGCGTGGTTGTTGGAAGTTGGAAAAACCTAGGGTTTTCTATTTTATGTTTTTTTTTTTTTTTTGTGGTTTCGTTTGTGTAAGTCGCTTTCGAAGGTCCCGTGGGATTTTGAACCGTGTGCGAGGGGCATTTTGAAGAAGTGTCTGAACAGTTCTTTGGTATGTATCAAATTTTTATTTACTACCGATGTTAGATATGTCGCATTTTTTGTGGTTATGACATATAGAAATATCGAATTTTAATTATTTAATGAGTTTGTTAATCGTGTTAAACAACTATTTTAAAGACTAGACTATTATACAGAAAGAAAGTAATTTCAAAGTTAAAGCTTTTTTTAATACTTGAATGAATATATACTAAAGAACAAGCGTCACAATTTTTAAATGAGATAATAACCCACGTACTATTTATTTCTAAGACAAAGATTATTCAAATTAAGCATGTTCTTCTTTTTGTAAGAAAAGGAATTTAAGATTAATAAAAGAAAATATATAATTTAGATTTTGATATTTCATTTGTAGGATGCGTGTAGAATAATGCAAAATTAGAGTAAATTATGTATGTAACATATGACTTTTCTTATCACTTTTATTGTTTTTGAACCTTACCATTTAATGTGATTTAATGCATGTTCAGAACAACGAACTGTTTTTTATTATTTCTTACCGTTAAGTAGTATTATACAATTAAGTTCTTTCTTTTGAAGATATCAAGTGTAGATAAACTTTATCAAAATATGAGGTATTTGTTGAGTTCATGGTATTGTTTAGTGAAGTAAACGCTTCTTTAGCTTTTGTCTCTTTTAAGACAGATAGCGTTTATTTTGCTTAAGTTTTCTTACATATTATAATAATTGAGTCTTTTAATGTATTTTTTCAAAGACATTATCTCGACCTATTTTGTTTTTCGAGAGAAGCCAAATACTTATTTCAGGTATTATAAGAATTAGTTGTTTATCTCAATCTCTCTTAGACACTTTAGGTAGGACATGTTTAGCCATGTTCTAGGTGTTTTAGTCTAAATGTTTTTCTATTTCCTAGAACCTAAGTGTTTTCATATGTTTTTCTATGTTTGGGTATTTTGGTTCTAGGTTGTGTTTGTTTAAGGTTTAGGCTCTAAGTCTTCTGTTCTCACCCTAAGTTATTTTCTTATTATTAATTCATTTTAATGTTATTTGATTAAACTTCAAAACATGAGAGCTTTTGGGCGTATAGACAATTTTGTCTTTAACAATCTCTCCCTTTTTTATGTTTAACAAATACATATTTAAACAATGTTGTCATTCTTAGTTCAGCTTTTACTTTTAAGTCTTGTGTGTTTTATATTTTTCTGTTTTATCTTTTCCATGTTGTTAGTGGACACAATCGAAAGAATATTGTAAATAAATAAATAAATGATAATAAATATAATCAACAGATAAAGCAATAAATAAGAAACAAATAGGACAAATAAAGTAAATAGACAATAATCACAAAATAAACAACAATCACAGATGTTTTATTAAAACAAAGGATATTACATGAATGTAAATAAGGACTCTTGATATGAATTCTAAGAATCCGGAGAAAAGTCCCCCTGATTCTATATTATTCTAACTTTATCATGCAGACTAACTTGAGGTTTATGCCTAATCCTAACTTTATTATGTTATTTTATACTATTCTAACTTTATCATACAGACTAACTTTCCTAATCCTGACTCTATCATGTTGCCATGCAGTATTATGCAGTAATTTTTAAAGTTATCATGTTGAACTAGCGTTATGAACTAGAGTTAAAATATATCCCTATCTCCTCCTTATTTGATAAATCATCAAAAAGGGTGTTATCAGAAAAACAACAGATAACTTGAAATCAGTAAGCAATCATACAATTATGCAATCATCAGATAACTTGAAATCGATGAATTATCATGTATATTTGGCAAATAATTAATAGATAGTGAAATAAGTAGTTAATTATGTCTGTGCAAAAGTTTTGAATGGGAGAACTAGTGGTTATAACTCAAGGTTTGGGGTTTTCAAAAATATTAGGAGGAGGATGAATTGTGAGGTGTTGAAGAAGGAATTGTATTTTGGATGATAGAGCATCAAATTTTGCTTCAACCTTTGCATCTTGTTCGACAATAGTTGTCTTAACTATAGTTAGCACTTCTTCCATGGTTGGTTGTGATGCGAGTATCTTGGAGACTATTGATTCATGTTGGTTTCCTTATTACACATATTTCCCATTGGTCACATCTTCTTCCATTGGTAACCTACAGATAGTTTATTCAAGCATTTTGTCCTTTTCGACTTGCCTCTTCATCAATCTGTCAACATTTCTATGTATAACTTCAAGTGTAACATTCTTAAATCTAGTAATCAATTTGTCAAATGGTGATGTTCGAGGCAGACTGGGTAGAAGCCATTACCCAACCTCATAAGGATCCCTTAAGAAGGCTGCATTGGGGTCATCAGAGTGATAAATGCGATTGGGCTATAGAAGACATGCTCCTTTGGGTTGCAGTTCATCACTTTCATGTTTGAATGAGAACGAACTCGTAGAGGCATAATCAATTTGAGACTCGTCAGTTGCATTAAATATGCTTTCCTTCCAGTATAGATAAGCCTTGATTCATTGTTGTGAATGTGGATGTCCTTGTCCCAGGTTCTCTCAGGATTCACCAATGAAGGTTTGTGGGAGCTGGTCTTATGCCTTTGATAGTCCTGATCTTCTTCATTTTCAGAGGTCTTTCATTAATTGGAGGTAATTTGGGTGCAATGGTGTCAGGCATGACCAATACCTCTTACAGACGCTTGTTTCCGTACTCGTTGGCTTGTAGTAAGGTCAGAGTCATGTTACAATAGAATTCTTCTGGAAGACCGCCCTTCACTTCCGATGGATGTACTGTAGTGAATTTGAACAGATGAGGAAAGAGCTTGAGGTGATCAGCATAGACTCCTACAGGTCTTGAGTCATTACGTCCAGCTAGTGATTTTTCAATTTCCGCTCTTATCTTTTCATCCTTCGAGTATCTTTGTTGTCAAGCAGGATGCGACTCATACTGGATGAATGTCATAGTCCCCCATAGGTATGCGATATGGTGATGACCGTTTGAGGTTTGGGTATATTTATCTTGTCATCGAGTCTGTAGGAAGAGCAACTGTAGAGTTTGGTGAAAGGTTCAAATTTTTGGTTGAGGGTACATGGTGATATGATGATTGATAAGGAGTGGTCTCATTGGGTATCTCGATGATGTGTCTGAATATTGGTTCAAAGATGGGTAGATTTTTATGGCTGTCAAGTGGGGGTTGAACTTCATAGTCTTTGTTGTGAGGAATGTTTAAGAGTGGATAGTCAAAGGGTTGATGTGGTGTAGGTTGGGTGTTTAGAGGATAATGATGATATGTCCATGGTGAGCTTTTGGGTTGAGTTAGGCATTGAGAGAGGTTCAGGTGTGACTTGTTCATGAGAGGTTTGAGTCGTCATCAATTTATCTACACCACTCCTAGTACTCAGCTACCTCGTCGAGATTTCCTTTGAGTATTAGCACCACTCCTGGTACTGAGAACCCTGCCGAGATTTCCTTTGAGTATTCGCACCACTCTTGGTACTCAGCTCCCTGTCAAGATTTCCTTTGAGTATTCGAACCACTCATGATACTAGACTGCTGATGAATCATTATTTTGTACTATTCACTTAGCTTTTCGCACCATATTGTATTAGTAAATTGTGTTTAATTCCCCATTATTGTCTCATTTTCACTATTTGGGCTTAATTGGACTACTAATTCTTATTTTAATTAATTTGAATAATTTGGCCTTAATTATTCCAATTATTATTTGTAGAACAATTTTAGAATCATATTTTGGGACAAAAAGAGTGTAACCACATCATTTTCCATTATCCAGGTCAACATTATATTTGAATTTCGTTTTTAATGGCTTTGGGCCCATTTTTGTAGAAGGCCATATGAAGGACATAATTGTAATTAGGGTATATAAAATCCCAAATCAGATTTCAAGCTCATTCTCCTCTTCTCCATTTGTGTTTTACCAGCCCCCGCCCCTTTGAGGGTTTTAGGTTTTGCTCTCTTTTCTCCTTTATTATATTGAATCAATTTCGTTTTTCAATTACAAATTCAATTTCTGTTTGTGTTCTTGTTTTCATTCTCGTTTTGTTGTCTTCCTTGCCTTTTTGTTTTGTCCATTTCTAATTTAGTTTCGCTTCCAATTTTTGTTCCAGATCTGCATTTGTTTTCTAATTGCGTTTAGCTCAGCATTTTCATTCCAAAATTGCATTTTTGGTTTTGTTGTTACTATGGTTTAATGAATTTGATTTGGTTTTGTTGTTACTATGGTTTAATGAATTTGATTTGGTTTTGTTGTTTTAATGGTAGGTTAAGTGTGCTTGATTGGTCATTAGTGAATTTGCATTATTTCCATGAAATTTCTAAACCGTAATTGTGTTTTTGTTACTCTGACTTGGCATAATGTTGAATCTGTTTTGCGCTTGCGATTAGGTATACGCTTAGTTGCCTAATTGGTGTTTAATCTTCGCTTAGTTGATGAAACTGTATGGTGCAGAGTTGACTCAATATGAGCATTGTGTTTGCTTAATTTTTTTTTATGAAAACATGGTTAGTCTTCGCTTAGTTGGTTAACTTATGTTGGATTAGGGGTTAGAGGAGTTGGTAATTGTTTTTAATCTGTGATTGGAACAATGAAATTGAGCTAGTGACCAACCATTTTAAATTAGTGTTTGAATTCAAGTTTTGGTTGTTTAATTTTCAAGTTGCAAACTGTCCACAAAACCACCCCCCACCACGTGTTCGACCTATTGCCTGAACCAAAGTTTGGTCCTTGAGAGACGATCTAGGAGTCACTTCCTAATTTATATGGCACTTTAATTGCATATTAATTTGATTTGGGTACGGCCTCGATCAACTACCACGCTTAGATTCTGATGTAATCCTGCCCGATGTAGTCCTTCTTTGTACTTTTACCTTTCATAGGTTAGCTTGTAAGGAGCATGGGTTACTATAAATACCCAGCTTCTCTATTGTAATGGGGACTTTTGAGCTTAATGAGAATTTGATTTTCTGACCTTCAGAAATAATTCTCTCTTGAAAGTCAAATGCTAGAGAGTCTAAAGACTCCCTCTAGCGACCTTCCTTGCACACTGCCTCCATTCTCATTTTCCTTGAATTCCACCGTGCTCCATTTATTTCTCTCACTTCCTCGCTACCATTCTTTGATGCCACCTCACATCAGCGCTCCAAACTGCCTACACCTTCAGCAGCCACGCGTCCTCTTTCGTATCTTCATCAACACATCACTCTTCACTTATTTTTCATTCGCGTTTCTCTCTCGAGAGTGTTCTTCATCATCACCAATCATTCTTCATCACAGATCCATCTCTTTTCCTCAGTAAGTATCAGATTCACTAGTTTCTTCATCTTTCTTCCACTGTCACCAAATCACCTGCACATTTGGTTAGGGTTTCTTCATCTTTCATCATTTTCTCTGATTTTAGCCGATTAAAATCAATCTTGATCCGTTCCAAACCTTTTTCACCGTTCAATCTTCATTTTAAACTGATTAATCGGTTCATATTGGGTTTCCTTCTATTTCTAGGGTTTCTATCGAATTTAACCCTATATTTCTTGTTCTTCTTCGAGTTTTTGTCATTTTCCGTTGCGTTCATCTCTGGAGGAAGCTTCGAAGGAGCTCGCGACACGCACATTCGTCATCTCCTTGGACGCTCGTCCATCAAGTGGTATCAGAGCTCAGGTTTCGTTCACGCGTCTAAGGTAAGTATCTCGGTTCGTCTCTGTTCTGTTTTTTCTTCAATTTCTGAGTTGTTCGGTTTTCTTCTGTTCTTGCGTTGTTTCGCGTCTCTGTTCATTTTTTATTTTGTCTTGATCCTGAGTTTGTTCTTCCATTTCGCTGTTTGATTCATGTGTTGTCCTGTGTTGATTTGTAGTAATCTATGTTTGTCTCTCTATTCTGGTTTAACGTTGTGTGTTTAACTTCTTTCATTTTCGCGTTGTTAGTTAATTTCTTTACTGTCTTGTGTTTAACTTTTGATTCGTGCATCTTCATTCAGTGAAATTTGTGTTCATGTGTTTAGGTTTCCAAATTCTGATAAGGTTGCTTGTTCTGTGCTTGAGTCTTTACCTTGAGTCAGTGTTTTGATCATTTTAATTCGGTGCAAGTCTTTGTTTGAGTTTTAATTTCTAAATCCATTTATGTTTTGTCTATGTCATGTTGCTTTGTTTTAATTGTCAATTAAATCTGAGTTTAATTGTGATTCAATTGAGTTTTTGCTTTGAGTAAGATCTGTCCATCATCATAAGCAGTGACATTCAATTGAATGAGCTTGATGACAGACTTCAACAACAGTTTTAATGTCATTTCATTTATCTAAAGCTGTCTTGAGTTTTTGATGCTGACCATTACATGTAATTGTATTGCACTTTTGAAATTCTGTGAGCTGAAAGTTGAATCTGCTTGTGGATAGCAAATGCACACCAATTAAGCTATGAAATGTTGTGATGGAAGGTTAGCCATGCTTAGAATGACCTGGGCCTTGCAGACAAAGCTTCAAAAACCGAGAACAGTATTGGTGTAGTGGATTGAAATCAGTAGTGTGGATGCAGCGGAAATTGAGTGAGATTGATTGATGGTTGGTGTGTTTGAGTGGAATGAGTATGTGTGGGAACCTCACAACTCAGAAGGCCTTCCTACAATGGAAGGAAGCTAGAGGAAAGGTAAGAGAAAGTAAAGAGAATAAATGACTCGAGCAATAGGGCTGGAAGTTAATTTCAGCAGCAATTTACTAATTCCTTGGCACTTTGAAATAGAGAATTCATTGTTAATCTAACTGTTTGTAATTGTTCATTGTGCAGGGACAAGGAGTTTGGGTGATCAAACTAGAGCAATTGTGATTGTTTTCATTTTAATCTGCTCTTGCATTCATTTTAGATTATAAACTGTTTGCTGAAATCATTGAGATATTAAATGTTCTGAATGTGATTACTGATTTCATGGTTTGATTACAATTGTTGAAATCTGTTCAGTCCTGATTAGCACCATCACTCTTTCTTTGTTGAGATCTTTCTTCCAAATGCATATAGAAAATATTTTCCTGGTATTAATCACATGCAGATTTCAGTTTTTGTCAGATTGATTGATTGCATACCCTTGCATGCCACCTAGTTAGGATTTCATGGACAGATTTATGCATGAATTGATTTGCTTGGAGTAATTAGGCTTGTGCATGAACTTGTTTTAACTTCCAAAGCATCATTCCATTTTTTTTAAGAAGTGACTAAAGCACTTAATTTCCAATTCTGACTTACTGGTTGAATTAAGCACATCATTCTTTTTACCCATTGGATTTATCAGATTTTAAATTAGAATTGAATGGTTTTTAAATCAGTTTAGTTCAGCTTTGAATTACACCCATTGCATCTGGTTAATGTCCATTCCTATTTGTATTTGCTGGATTTGGGTTTGATTTTGTATGCAGAAATGAACCAGTGCAGGGTGTCCAATAGAAGTTGAGATTAGTTTGGAATGAGCATGAGTATAGCTTGAGGAACCAGTAGCAACCATCTGAACTGAAGGAAGTTCTTTTATCTCAAACTGCTTTTGATATCCTTAAATTGTTTTGTATGGCCTACAATCGTTGGGATTAGAATTGTTTAATCTGCTGATTTAGTTGAAATTGTTTGTGCAGTATAAGTTGAGACCATTAATTAAGCAGCAGCAGAATCTTAGTGGAAAGCTTGTGCAGCCAAGAGAAAGGGAAGTTATTACTACCCTATATCCTCTTTTGCAATCTGTTTTAACCAAGTGAATACTCATAGCAGCTTTGTGATTTGTGATTGTAGGATTATACTGGCCAGGAGATTCAAAAGCATTGATTCCAAAAGCTGTCAAGAAGCAACAAAATTGAGCAAAAGTGTAGTTGGAGCAGGCTAGCAGTTGTCTTCTGAACTAAAGGGAAGACTTTAAATTGTTGTGTATCTCTTCTTGTAATTTGTTTGCATCAGGTTCCCTAATCCACATGTTGTTATATACTGTTTTGCAGGAGTGGTGAATCAGATCCAAAGAGAGTGGAATCCAGAAGCTAGAAAAGGGGGCCAAAGCTTCTCGAAACAACAACATCAGTGTACGTATTTTAGCACAAGGACTTGGCATCAAAAGTGGACTATAGCTGAACCAGGACTAGACCGTGGCAGCGTGCATGTTTTGTATTTTTTTGTTCCATTTGATGTGTAATAGGCTGATAGGCTAGCTTTCTTTTAATTTCATTTTTGTTTGTAAAAGGCCTTTTAAAAAGTCCAAGTATTTGGAAGAGTCCTTGGTGCTCTTTCAACTCTTGGCAACTTTTCTTGATTGTTTGAACTTTAATTTGTGTTCACGTTTAGGGGTGATTTAGGCTAAAAGGGATTAAACTCTAAGCCTTATCACATTAGAGTCCGAGAGTCTAGTCTTTTAATTGTGCTTAATTGTTTGAGTTGTGTTCTTTGATTTTAAAGGTGATTTTTGTTTAAAGCGTAACTAGTAGTAACCTAAGACATTTCTGGCAAGGTAAGACTTGGTACTTAAGCAGTCTTCATGACTCACCTCTCTTACCTGGGACTTGTTTAAGTGTGAATCTTGTATACCTTTCACACAAAGAAAACTTTTAAAAACAAAGATGTCTTGTTATAGTTCATATAGGTCTTCTAGGTTAGATAATGTTGATGAAATGTTTAAACAAGCTAGGAATCTTCCATCCTTTGGTAAAGACATAGGTGCATTAACATACCTAGCTTGGGAAAAAGAAATTGATAAAATAAATCCTTGATTTTATGAAGAGAGTGAATATTATGTCCTTAGCATATATCTCTCTAAGTTAGAAGAGCATGCAAGTGAGTGGTGGGATGAAAGACAATATCATGTTAGGAAAGGTAGAAAGTCCTCCATACGTGATTGGCATGATTTAAAAGCTTGCATGAGAAGAAAGTTTGTGCTTTCAAGCATTAAAAGAAACCTGGAACTAATTAAGGATTGCATTGATGATGGAAAATTATTTCTTGAGAGTTTAAATGATCATGGGTTTCTTCGTAGAGAATTAGAATTTGGGGCAAGACTTAAGGAGATTAAGGATAAGAAAAGAGAAAGAGAGATTGAGAGAAAAGAAAAGGAAGAAAGGAAAGAAGAAGAGAAGAGAGAGAGAAGAAAACGAGAAAAGAGAAGAAAGAAGAAGAGAGGAATTAAGAAGAGAAGAAGAGAGAAGAAGAAAAGGAAGAAAGAGAAGAAGATAAAAGAAAAGAAGAAGAGAGAAAAGAAAAAGACAGAAAACAAGAAGAAAAGAGAGAAAGGCAAGAAAGAGAGAAGAAAGAAAAGGAGAAATTGTTACTGATGACAAATTCTATTCTTTCAAAGACCATGGAACCTAAAAGGGAAGGTTTCCAAATCTTTACTTTTTTTTTCCAATAATTGATTATTTTTTAATTTTTAACTTCTCTTTCAAACAAATTGTCATCTCATATTCTATGCAAACATTTTCAAAATATGACAATTCAAATCTTGAATTATTCTTATCTTTTAGGAAAGAAATAACTCAAGACAAAAAGTGAATTTGGACTTCTAGAATTTCCAAATGTGATAAAACAAAATATTAGATGTCCTTATTTCCTTGTTTTTATAGAAAAATTCTTTCTTGGATTGATATTAATTGAAAATATATTTGATGTTTATTGCATATTTGTGTTTGATCCAAGAGGAAGAAAAAGTGGATATAAAAGAATAAGGCCACTCCAAGATGGCCATGCTCCCAAAGATTGTGTGGAGCTTCTTCATAAGGCGATTGTTAGATTTGAGGACAAATCTTTTTTTAAGAGGGAGGGTATGATGGAATCCTGCTTGACATTGTCCTCCTTTTGTATTTTTACCTTTCATAGCTTAGCTCTTAAGGAGTATGGATTACTATAAATACCCAACTCCTCTCTTGTATTAGCACTTTTGGAGATTAATGAGAATTGAGTTTTTTGAATAAGAAACTATTCTCTCTTGAAAGTCATAGGCTAGAGAGTCCAAAGACTCCCTCTAGCCACCTTCCAAGCACCTCTCTCACTTTCATTTTCCATTCCACCGTGTTTCTCTCTCATCACACATCATCACCATTACGCCAACTTCTCTTCATTCTCCACACTTCATCATCTTCTTCTAGTGTTTCCACCCTTTACCACCATTTTCCACCGATCGTACTCCATTTTTCACCATTAAAAACCACTTTTCCACCGTTCAATCTCCATTTACCACCGTTTAATCGGTCCAAATCGCGTCTCTTCCCAATCCTAGGGTTTCATTCGTACTTCTCGGTTCTCCATCGATTAATCCTAGATCCTAGGGTTTCCTGTATTCAACCTCATTTTCCCCTTCAAATTTCGAACTTCCATTTCATTCCGCTGCGTTCATCTCTGGAGGAAGCTTCGAAGAAGCTTGCGACACGCACATTCGTTATCTCCTTGGACGTTCGTCCATCATGTTGCATTGAGCTTGGGTGCAAGATGCTTACAGCAGCATCAGTCTCTCATTTGGCCAGCTACACCGAACTGGTTTTTCTTTGAAGTCTGTGTTAATGTTTTGAGTATGTATGTTTGTTCTACTTAGTATTAGATCATTACTAAGTTCTAACATCATTACATCCTAGAGTCATTGTGTCTGAGTTCTTTAATTTCTTTTCTGCAGAATTAAATTTAATTTGACTTGTGTTACTGCACCTTTGTGTCAAAGTTGTTCTGGTTTAAGATTTTTAAGTGGTTGATGATTAAGTAAAAAAAAAAATCTGCATCATATCAGCAGTACTTGTAATCTTGTACAAAACAACCACTAAATCTGTGATTTGAATTTGAACCAAGCAGTAACACTTGTAATTGGAGTTGATTCTACTGATTTCATTGTAAAACAGTGCATAAGGCTGAAATTAACAATGTTAGATGCTGCACTACAATTCTGAAATAAAGTGAATCAGTTTGAACATTTGTTTACAAAAATTCTGCAATTTGTTCTTGATCTTTTTATTGCTTTTGAAATCTACTCTAGAACTGATCTTAGGATCCTATTTGAGTGCTCACCTTATTCATTACCTTGGTTCTTGTTTGTCTTGATTGACTTTCTTGGTTTTGTCTCAATGCATGTGCATTCTGTTCGGTTGTTCTTTAATTGAGCTTTTGTTTGCTTTTGTAATCTGGTCTAGAGTTGATCTTGAGTCAGTTGCTCTTTTGTGCTGTCAATTCCTTTGCTTTAGTGGCTGTCCTGTTCTGCTCTGGTTTTTGATTTTGACCTTAGCCTAGCCATTCTTGATTGAGAAGCTTTTACACTTTGGTTTCTGGAATTTGAAAGAAGGTTTGTGTGCTTGGTAGCATCTTAGGTGGTGGTGGTCTAAAAGACTCTCAAGCCTTGAACTGCCAAGGGAGAATCTCCCTTCCAAACCTTTTCATTTATGTGCTTTAAATTTCAAAAGAGAAGCCTGAGTGTTGTGAGTTTTGTAAGGCTGACTTGGCCTAATTCCTTGGCAATTTGAAATAGAGAATTTCATTGTTCATCTAACTGTGTTGCTGACTGTTCATTGTGCAGGAAAAGGAGTTTGAGTGATCAACCTAGAGCAATTGTGATTGTTTTCATTTTAATCTGCTCTTGCATTCATTTAAGATTATAAGTTGTTTACTGGAATCATTGGTATATTAATTGTTTGAATGTGAATGTTGATTCTGATTTGATAAAGACCTATGGGAACTTGGTAGATGCATAGGAATTGCAAATAATGTGCTGATTGTTTTATGAGCATTTCTGGAATTGCAACAACACTGTTTTAAAAACTGCCAATTTCTGATTTGCATCACATTACTCTTTGTCCATTGTTCTTGACTAGTTTGGTCCATTGTTTCTGCCCAGTGTAATTCACTAATTTGCTGAAAAGGATGCTTTTGGCATAGTCAATTGTGCATCAAATTGTTTTTTTAATTGCCAATGCATCCTCCAGTTTTAAGAAGTGATTAAAGCACCTAAATTCCAGTTCTGACTTGGCGGTTGAATTAATTAGGTGGTTAGTTTCTGCATTGAATTACATCCAATCTGAATCTAGTTCATTGTCCATTTGCACTTGCTGGATTTTGTTGCTGGATTTTGTTGAGATTTATGTGTGCAGAGCTGATGTGAATGAATCATTAGTTGAGCAGAATATTAGTGAAGAAACAGTAGCAGAAACACCTCAGTGTGGAGCTTGGAACAGGCTAGAAAAAACCGTTCAAACAGGGAAGTTGTCTAACTTACCCTTTGTTGTGAATTGTTATTCTATTTTAGCTTGTAAGTGATGTAAGTGATAATATTGAATGAATATCCTGCTGATTTTGGTTGAAAATTATCTGTGCAGAGTTGCTTTCATTGGAATTCAATTTGTGTACGGGTTTAATTGAGAAAGGGAAGTTCTTACTACCCTATAATTTTTTGTGCAATCTGCTTAGCTAAGGGTTTTTAAGTGACAAAAACTTTGTGCAATTGATTGTAGGATGAGACTGGAAAGAGAGATTGAGAGAAAAGAAGAGAAAGAAAGGAAAGAAGAAGAGAAGAGAGAGAGAGAAGAAAACGAGAAAAGAGAAGAGAGAAGAAGAGAGCAATTAAGAAGAGAAGAAGAGAGAAGAAGAAGAGAAGAAGAAAAGGAAAAAAGAGAAGAAGAAAAGGAAAAAAGAGAAGAAGAGAAAAGAAATGAAGGGAGAAAAGAAGGAGAAAAGAGAGAAAGGCAAAAAAAAGAGAAGAAAGAAAAGGAGAAATTGTTGCTGATGACAAATTCTATTCTTTCCAAGACTATGGAACCTAAAAGGGAAGGTTTCCAAATATTTACTTCTTTTCAATTCATGGTTTATTCTTCAAATATTGACATCTCTTTCAAACCAATTGTCATTATATATTCTATGAAAACATTTTCAAAATATGACAATTCAAATCTTGAGTTATTGTTATCTTTAAGAAAACAATTAACTCAAGACAAAATTGAATTTGGACTTCTAAAATTTTCAAAGATTACAAATCAAAGTATTAGAAGTTCTTATTCTCTTGTTTTTAAAGAAAAATTCTTTCTTGGATTGATATTAACCGGAGATATATTTGATGTGTATTGCAGATTCGTGTTTGATCCAAGAGGAAGAAAAGTAGATCTAAAGTAATAAGGCCACTTCATGGCTCTGCTCCCAAGACTGTGTGGAGCTTCTTCATAAGGCGATGCCAGATTTGAGGAAAAATCTTTTTTTTTTAAGAGGGAGGGTATGATGTAATCCTGCCCGACGTAGCCCTTCATTGTACTTTTACCTTTCATAGGTTAGCTTGTAAGGAGCATGAGTTACTATAAATACCCAGCTTCTCTATTGTAATGGGGACTTTTGAGCTTAATGAGAATTTGATTTTCTGACCTTCAGAAATAATTCTCTCTTAAAAGTCAAATGCTAGAGAGTCCAAAGACTCCCTCTAGCCACCTTCCTTGCACACTGCCTTCATTCTCATTTTCCTTGAATTCCACCGTGCTCCATTTATTTCTCTCACTTCCTCGCTACCATTCTTTGCTGCCACCTCACATCAGCGCTCCAAACTGCCTACACCTTCAGCAGCCACGCGTTCTCTTTCGTATCTTCATCACCACATCACTCTTCACTTATTTTTCATTCGCGTTTCTCTCTCGAGAGTGTTCTTCATCATCACCAATCATTCTTCATCACAGATCCATCTCTTTTCCTCAATAAGTATCAGATTCACCAGTTTCTTCATCTTTCTTCCACTGTCACCAAATCATCTGCATATTTGGTTAGGGTTTCTTCATCTTTCATCATTTTCTCTGATTTTAGCCGATTAAAATCAATCTTGATCTGTTCCAAACCTTTTTCACCGTTCAATCTTCATTTTGAACCGATTAATCGGTTCATATTGGGTTTCCTTCTATTTATAGGGTTTCTATCGAATTTAACCCTCTATTTCTTATTCTTCTTCGAGTTTTTGTCATTTTCCGCTGCGTTCATCTCTGGAGGAAGCTTCGAAGGAGCTCGCGACATGCACATTCGTCATCTCCTTGGACGCTCGTCCATCAGATTCCTTAACTCAAACTGAGTTCAATTTTAAGTATTTTAATTTTCTTCATAATTGTAATCACTGATTGCTTATAAGTAGTCCAGAATATGTCTCTCAACGAGAGAATTCGAATACAATACAAAGTAGTCCAAACACTCGCATGTGTTTCTCTCTTCTTTCTTACAATAGTAAGCAATTTGACTATGAAGCTCGAGAGTATCTCTTTCTCTTTTCTTCAGCTCAGATAAATTCTTTTTCTTAAGCTCTTTCTCTTTTTCTCTTCAGGATGGATATGTCGTGTTAAGTTCTTCTTTCTTAAGATATTCCCTTAAGCTATTCTCTTGATTTTCTTCTTGATTAAGATCTTTTATTTATAGGCTTCATGGATATTTGTCCGTCAGACTGAGTTTGTAGTTTATAGCCTTAATACTTGTGTTTTCTCTTTCTTCTTTTCACAACAATCGTTGTGTAAGTCAACTTTGTTAGAGCAAACATGTTTTTTCAGTCCTTTGTTTGAAGTAGGTTGTACGATCTTTTTAGACTTTGCTTCAAATGAGGAATATTCTGTGAATATTTCTTTTGTCTCTAAGGTCCACATTTTGATATTTGATCTGTAGCACTCTGGATGCGTGTAGAATATCTTATATGAAAAATTAGAGTAAATTGTGCATGCAACAGATATGACTTTTCTTATCACTTTTGTGGTTTTTGAATGTTGAGCATTAAATGTCATTTAATGTTTGCTCATAACAACAAAGTGCTTTTTTATTTCCTACCGTTAGATAGCATTTTACAATTAAGTTCTTTCCTTTGAAGATACAAAGCGTAGATATACACTTCATCAAGAGATGATGTATTTGTTGAGCTCATGGTATCGTTTAGTCAAGTAAACGTTTCTATAGCTTTTGTCTATCTTTAGACAGATAACATTTACCTAGCATAAGCTTCCTTACATATTTTAATAATTTAGTCTTTTTATGTATTTTGTCAAAGACATTGTCTCGACCCATTTTGTTTTCGAGAGAAGCCAAATACCTATTACAAGTATTGTAAGCATTATTGTTTATCTCAATCTCTCTTGGACGCTTTAGGCAGAACATCGGGTTTAGTGTTTTAGCCTAGATGTTTTTCTATTTCCTAGGACCTAAGTGTCTTCCTATGTTTTTCTATGTTTGGGGATTATGGTTCTAGGTTGTATTTGTTTGGGGTTTAGGCTCTAAGTCTTGTGTTCTCACCGTAAGTTATTTTCTGATTATTAATCTGTTTTAATGTTATTTAATTAAACATCAAAACATGAGAGCTTTTGGACGTATAGACGATTTTGTCTTTAACAAGAATAACAGTTCACAACAAGTTTTGCCTTGTTTTTGTTGACTTTTCCATCTTCACCTAGTTTGTTGCAATAATCTCATTTTGCTTCAACTACATGCTTTCCTTCAAGTAACTCCTCGAGTTCGCAAACCTCATTCTTCTTGAATTAATCCAGTTCTTCTTTCACGACTTCAACCCAAAAATTATCTTCTAGAGCCATATTTATGTTCAATGGCTTTATTGGAGAGATGAAAGTTGTGGTAGGATGCTTATGATGTGCTCTGGTTCTCACATGCTCATCCAAGCTTCCTATGCTCTTTTTTGAAGGGTGATCTTTGGTGATTAGACAGTGTAGGTTGTTTGGTTCTCTTCTTTCTTCAAAAGTATCGTTGAGTGGCTTTTCCTATTGACTCTCTTCTTGATCTTTGGGTGTGTCTAATGCATTTTTTTCCCTTGGACAAATTATCTTCTATCTGCAATTTAGAGAAAGAGTCGTCTAACTCTGACTTGTTTAGGTCAGACTCTTGATTAAATTTTACATGGATGGCTTCCTCAACTTTCAAGATTCTAGAGTCGTAAACCCTATACGCTCTTAAAGTTTTTGAGTAACCAAGCATGATTCCTTCATCACTTTTGGCGTCAAACTTCCCCATATTATCTTTAGTATTGAATATAAAACAATGACAACCAAAAGGGTGAAAATAGGAGATATTGGGCCTTTTGTCCGTCCATAATTCATACAATATTTTGTTGAGGAATTGCCTAATGTAAACTGTATTCTGAATATAACACGCAATGTTAACTGCTTCTGCCCAAAAGTGCATAAGAGAGTTAAAAGCGTTTAATATCGTTCTGGCCATATCTTATAGAGACCTATTTTTCCTCTCAATGATTCTGTTTTTTTGTGAAGTCCTTGGAGTTGAAAAATTGTGTTTAATGCTAAAGTTTTCGCAAAAAGTTTTCGTAAAAATTGTTTTCAAATTCCCCTCCATTATCACTTCGGATAAATATGATTTTCAAATTCTTTTTCAGTTTTATCCTTTTACAAAGTTTGCAAAAGGAATTAAAAGCCTCATCCTTATAGTTAGAAATAGGACCCAATTCTACCTAGAAAAGTTGTCTACTACTACTAATCCATAACATTTACCGCTCATAGCGTGGTTCTTGTAGGACTGAATAAATCTATATGAAACAACTCAAGAGGTGTTTAGTTGAAATAATGTTTTTACTTTTGAAAGATTCCTTGACCTGTTTGCCCTTCATGCAAGCGCTAGAGATGATTATATCATTGAATAATACTTCTGGTAGTCCTCTTACGAGATCATGGCATTGCAACTTTGAAATTAATCTCATGTTTTCATGTCTACAATTATTATGCCATGTTACTGCCTCATCTTTCATAGATACAAGACATGAAACACTTTGAGACTACATTTCATCTAGGTTTATTTTGTACAATCCTATTAGCTGTAAATACTATTGAATTTCTATCATCTAATACCCTACAATGGCCTTTTTCAAAAACAACATTATATCCATTATCACATAATTGATTTATGCTAAGCGATTATGTTTAAGGCCATCTACTAGAAAACATTATCAATGGAGAGGGAGATATTTGTACCTATCTTTCCAATTCCTATGATTTTTCCATTTTGGTTTCCTCCAAATGTTATCGATCTTCTTTTCTTGCTCCTTAGATCTAGGAATATAGACTTTTCTCCCGTTATGTGACGTGAGCAGCTACTATCCAAATACCATGATAGGGTTCTCTTTTAGGTCATTAAGCATATTTGCGAGAGGAATTATTTCACTCTTAGGTACCCATATTGAATTGGGTCTTGGTTTGTTAGATGCTTACATTTTCTTCTTTTCAGAAGATATTGTATCAACATTTGACCTAGTGAACCTAGTATGTTTGGTTTTGTTGATGGATTTTGTGTTTGATATTTTATAACCTAAGCCTCGTTTGTTATAAGGGTGCCTACTTTCTTTAAACAAAAGATCTAGCCTAACCTTCCCTTCAAGTATTCTACTCAATATCTTATTGAGAGTATCATTTTCATACCTAAGGGATTCGATGTGTTGACATCTTTGGCTACAACTACATCATCTACAAGTTTTTTATTTATCAAAGTAGTTTTCTCCTGTTCCTTTTCATAGGTATTAATCTCTTTCCAAAAAATACTAACGTTTTTCTATAGTAACTTCACATTATCTCTAAATGAAGTTACTTTCTACAAGGAGTTTTTTTTCTTTGTTTACATAAGACCCTATGTGTGCTAGATAGTTTAGATAAATATGAGAGTGATTCCTAGTATGCATGTATAACCGAGTGTAGGTCAAAGAAATCTACCTCGTCATCAGAGTTGTTTGATGTACTCTCAATGTTTCCTACCACAAGGCACACTTTTGCGTCTTCATCCTCGTCAGATGTGTCCAGGTCTTCCTAAGTGCTCATCAGCATCTTCTTTTCATATTCGGGCCTGGATGACTTCTTCTTAATATTTTCAATCTCGGGACATTCTGATATGAAATGCCCAGGTTTATTACACTTATAACAGATAATTGTGTCTTTCAGTCGTCTGTCTTTTAAATTGTTCTTTGAGCCAGATCCGAAGCGTCTACTCCGGAACATCATGCTATTTTTCTCTTCCACATAGAATGAAGCTTTCTCAAAATAAATGAGAGCTCCTATTCTTCGGTCTCGTTCATGAAGTCTTTTTCATCGTCGGACTGCTCGGAGGATTCATCAGTTATGAGAGTTTTTATGGGTGACCTTCAAACAAAGTAAATATTTTAGCTCGTGGTATCGTCTAGTCTGTTGTAAACGCTTTTTGGGCTATCGCCCTTTTATAGCTAGAGCATTTTTTAAGTTTAGTTTTCTACATGTTTTTGGATTCTTTATTCAGACACTTGAGGATTTTACCAAAAACATTGTCTCGATATTTCAACATCCTTATCCTGTTGAGAGTTTAATTATTTACCGTTGGATACACTATTGTTTACGCATTTAGCACAACTCTCTTAGACGCTTTGACTTATAAGTTGTTTAACGTTGTGTATGGATGTTTTAACATAGTTGTTTTACATTTCATATGACCCTAAGTGTTTTCCTAAGGCTTTTTTATGTTGCTGGATGATTGGGGATTTTGTTCCTAGCACTTATGTTTATGCCTATCCTATTCTTCTGGTTAATCATTTTCAGATTCTTATCTCGTTTAATGTTATTTGATTAAACTTCAAAACATGATAGCGTTTAGACATATAAGTCTTATAGACGATTTTTTCTTAACAACATAACCAAACATAAAATGAAGAAAAGACTCAACTAAAAAATAGAAACACATAAACACACAAATATATGGAAACCTAATGGCAAAAATGGAATGGTTCAAAGGAAAGCAAGAACTAGAACCATGAAAACATAAAAATATGAGTAAGGGGTTGAGTGCCCAACAACCTCTCCATTCATAAAGCATTTAAAAATGCAAAAACACTATTCCATTGAGTGTTGGACGTGAACAGAGTGGCTCCCTTTAGGTTTTTGGCTTTCATTTTTGTTTTTGCTCTTTCACTGTACTGAATTCGTTCTAATATCATTGCATTTCTATTTGAATTTCGTTTCTGTGTTAATGTTCTTGTTCCTTTAGTTTTTTCTTGCTTATATTTTTCTTGCAATTTCATTTATGCTTGAATTAATTGTTGTTGCACTAAATTTCGTTTTCACCTTACAATTTCGCTTTGCTTTGCTGTTTCAATTCCAATTATGTTTTCCAGATTCATTTTACTGCTGGATTTTCGTTTTTGAGTGTGTTCCTCTGTTTCGTATCCATACGTTGTTCATTACTGAATTTTATGTTTCGTTTTGTGTTTTTCGTTTTCTATTTAATGAAAGCTTGAATTCTGTTTGGGTTGGACACTTGGGATGTTGCATTGTTTTCATGATATTATTGTTTCGTTTTGATTATGCTGTCCTGGCCTTGCACAATTGTATAATTTGTTTCGTTTGTTACACATTGGTCACACTTAGTGGTTAGGTTTGTGTGCTTGAAGCTACAATTGTTTAATCTACAGTGTAGAAGTATTGATTATGTACAATTGTGTTTGCTTAATTCGCAGTTCATGAAAATTGTTTTAGTCTTCGCTTAGTTAGTTAATCCATGTTGGATTAGGGGTTAGAGGAGCGAATAATTATTGCTAATCAAGGATTGAAATCATTGTAATTGAACTAGTGGTCAACTTGTCTTTAATTTGTATTTAATCTGATCATTTCCTATGTTTAATTCAATTCGTGAAATTGTTCAAATTTTGTCCCCCATTACGTGTTTGATCCTTTGACTGAACTACATTTGATCCTTGATAGACTATCTAGGAGTCATTCCCTAGTTACTGCATTTGATCTGCACAATCAATTTGAGTTGAGCGCGACATCGATGATTAACTACCTATGGAGAATCCTCTCCATTCCTAGAGTGACATGTGACCACTAATTAGGAGGAAAAATCTCCAAAGGGAGGAGGACACATGGCTTGGATGTCACACACCTCCTTGTCCACCAAGCTAGCTTGAAAACTTTAACCCCTTGGTCAAACTAGCTCCTTGGACATTCGCTTGGGTCAACATTGGGCATTGGCCCTTTTTGACTTAACCACATTTTGTCTTTGCAAGACGACCTAGGAGTCATTTCCTCATTATTGCATTTAATTTGCACAATCAATTTGAGTCGAGCGCGACATCGATGATCAACTACTTATGGAGAATCCTCTCTATTCCTAAAGTGACATGTGACCACTAATTATGAGAAAAACTCTCCAAAGGGAAGAGGACACATTGCTTCAACGTCACACACCTCCTTGTCCACCAAGCTAGCTTGAAAAACTTTGATCCCTCGGTCAAACTAGCTCCTTGGACGTCCCACTTAGGTCAACATTGGGCATTGGCCCTTTGTTGACTTAAGTGGTCAAAAACCCTATTCTATTTGGCCTAAAATATAAGTTTCAAAATGAAACCTATACTACTAGGTCCATAATACAAAGCTCAAAATAAATCATATATTTCTACTCTAAAAACTTCATGATAGTTCAAGATGACCTAAGAGAGTCCAAAAGATAGAGTATAGGTTCATCTTCCATATATGATTTTAACTCTTCTTAAAAGTATTTGGCCATAACTAGAATTATGTCATCAATTAGGATGGGTTTCCTCGAGTCCAAAGAGATTATGTTGTCCTTTGTTCCTTCCCTCTTCCCTCTTCCCTCTTCCCTCTTCCCTTCGTTGCAATGGTACGATTGCATTTGAATTACCAAAGACTGGATTTACGGATATGGGACAAACCATTGTAATTTCATCTTCTGGGTGTACATGAAATATCCGAATAACATCTTCCTGCAATGAGCTTTCCATAACTCTATTTTAATACTTCCGAAATGAGCTCTTCTGATAGTAAAACTACTCTTACGAAAATATGAATACAGAAATACATTTCACACCTCCCAACCAATTCCGGATTACCTTTTGGAGGCATATTTCCGGATTTCATTCTCCGACAAGTTTAACTTTCCCATTTCAACCAACACAACATCAAAAACAGCGTTCTCTAACGTTTCACAAACCATCGAGACTTCCACCGACGCTTGCCTGAGTAATCTCTCCACGTCACAGCAGCCTCACAAACCACCGTCTCCGTAAAGGAGACTAGTTTCAAATATGGCGAGGATAAATTTGGGATTCCAAAAAATACGGGGGTGCAAGAAAATATTGATGGGGTGCAGGAAGAAATAGTCAAGAAAATTAGGCTTGTAAGCCTATCTGTCCATTTAGACTAATAATGGGCTATTGATAAAAATAGAATTAATTATTTCTGCGAATCATACTGATGTCATGAAAAACTAAAATTAACGTTTTTATTTAATTGACCATGAAAATTAACTGATTTTTTTCACCTTAAATTTATTTAAAAAACGCTAATCAGTCCTAAATGAACATACCCAATTCTTAACATAGTCTATATACTAGAACCAACCTAAATTCATCCCATTTTTGAGAGATATTAATGCAACACAGTCCACAAAAGTAATCAGTGTATATGAAGGCTAATGAACCATTGATAGGAAATGGTTAATTGCAGGGAATATTGGGTTGCCTAATAAACAACTTTAATTAACGGACATGAGGATTGCAAGTTATATAGGAGCTACGTTTACAGTATAAAGACCCAAATATAACTAACAGGATTTTTAAGTATTACAAATTGAAATCCACTTACCTGGTTTGGATGAAAATCTAAAACGGAAAAGCTTACAAACAGCTTAGAAAGCAAGAGCATTTGGATTTACTCCCAGTAATAACCTCAAATGAATTTACACAATAATTTTACAACCTTCATACAAGTGAGTTCAATAGAAAGACCAGTTAATCTGTTAATCAGCTCTCCATAACTGGAAGGCTCATTCATCAATGCCAGTATAACCACAAAGGGCAACATTCCAATCCTTGTTCCAACTTTGGATAATTCATGAAAGCACAACAGAAACATGTTTTGTATATCACCCTAATCAAATGAAAATTCCATGGAAGTTATTAGACATTGAAGACCTTCAGCCAACAAAATCATGCACCAGTTGTCCTCCAATGACATCTCTTCCAAAATGCCTATTCTGTGACTCATATCCACTCATCACATAGCCTTCATTGTTGGTTTCAAGAGCAACACCAAATCGCTGTGCTGCATTCAGGCTAAAAGGTTCAGCCAAACCAATGCCATGATTTTGATGAAGTCCTAGTGTGAGTGACACACTATTGCTTGCACTGCCACCCATGCTCACTTCAACACCCCCTGGCTGATTGCTTGTGCAGGGAAGATTCAGTTGTTCCTGAGTCCGAACTGGTATGTTGGTAAGTTCGTCTGTAGCTCGCTTGTAAGGAGGACCCTGAAACTTTTCTGTTGAGCCAGATGGATTCTCAGAAACAATGGAGTTATCAGAAGGTAATTGATCACTTGACTTGTTCCTGCAATGTTCTTCCTTCTGTGAATTCTTTAAATTTTGAGCCTGCCGTGTTTCTAGCATATGTATTTCTTCCACCATTGGTTTCCAGAGCCTTACTCTTGCATTAATGAACCAATTAGACACCTGCACACATATAGGAATTGCCAAACATTAGAAGAACAAACCCCTTGATCGATAAGAATGAAAAGATTAACTACATTTTGGGTATAGACAAGTTTTTGAGAAATACACTCATGAAACTAGCAACACATGTGAATATTTTCTTCAAAACTAAGTTAAACCAAAAGACGCTTACATGTTGGTTATCAATAATATTTACCTGGCTACGAGATAGACCAGTTTGTTTAGCCAACATTAGCTTGTCTGTATCAGTAGGATAACTGGAAAAGAAAAAGAATAACTAAGCTAACAAAACACAATACAATAAAGGAGGTAAATGTGTGTAGATGCATAATGCTTGGTTTTGGCTGGGGAGCAAAAGGATCATGATGTCACCTGCACATTCAGATTTGACTTCACTTAAAGGGTAAACAAGTAATGTAAGTTATGAGAAATCATTGGTTGTTGTTATGCATGTTTACGCAAAATCAACCGTTGATTTTCTCATCAACATTACTTTAGCCTCTTAAGCAAGCTGGCTTACTTTAAAGGAGCTAGATCCAGCAAGAAGTTACTCGTGATTCATATAAAAGTATGGAACTTACGGATGCAAAAAGTGCTCAAACAACCATGCTCTGAGAACAGACACAGCACGCTCGGGGAGTCCTCTTTGAGGCCGCCAAACAGGTTGGTGCTCAAGAAACCCTGGCCTTTGGCTGTAAGGGCCTCTATCACTGTTGCCAAACCTTGAAGATTCATCCTTCCTGTTGCTGATGTGAAAATGAGCTTTATTGGCAAACTGAAGTTGGTCAGTAATTGCATTCTTCAAGCATCTAAAATGTTTGGACATGGCTTTTATTGCCAAACTTGCATAGGGAGCTGCATTGCGAAGGCCTGAAACATACTCAAATGATGTTACTACTGCGTGCATCTGCTGATAGTATTGCCTGTACCTCCTGTAAACCTGTTCAGGATAAATGAACAACATGAAAATCACAATTAGGACACTTAAGCAATCCAACAAACATCTTATACTCACTTAGGCACACCATAATACCTCAAGTCCCTATCAAATACCCATGGCTCTATGTCATTCACATGTTAATCTCCACATCTTACATAAACATATTTACCAAGACAATCTAAGAAGGCAAATAAATTAAATGAAAACCACATAAAACAGAACCTATACTTGAATCTCACAAACTTGTCAATTTCCTAGCCTTTACATCCAATTACTTTGAACCTAAAAGGCCTAATAGAGAATTGAAATAATATGCAGAGTATTGTAATCTAAATAGAGAAAGTTCCCATCATCATAGAAACAATTTGGAAGAAACTACATCCATTATAAATTCATAGCGTTGAATTTCAGAGACAGATTTTCTGAGTGCCTCACATTTACTTGATCGAATCCTCCAAATGAGTAATTACATAACAGAGAAAGGGATCATCTTTTAATTGTTTGGGAGAACAGCTAAGTGAGAGAAAAATAAAACAGTTCCACTTTACCTCACTGAAATTAGAAACAAATTTCATCCATGAGAAACGTATGAAATCTAATATACACAAAGAAAAAGAAATATTGAACTTCACTGTTTCACTATTTCATATAAGTTTATGGTCACCGTCATGACTTTTACACTAACAACATCCCTTCAACTTGTTTATGGTCAACGTCATGACTTTTACACTAACAACATCCCTTCTTGTTGAGAATCCGTGAATCTAAATCTTACATTAGATAAAAATGAGAAAATGAGAAAGTATAGTATTATATAAAGATTAAAAATCTATTAATCTATTATCTTAAGATTTTAGATAAAGAATGGTGTTAATCACTTATGTACTTGGCTCAGATATTAGTGATATTGAGGACTCAATTTTTTATATTTTCAGTTAAGAAATGTAAGATTTGGTGGTTATATAAAACAATATTATGGATAATATAAAACGATAAGTAATTTAATTGTTTTAATAGAAAACATATTGAATTGTTATGTTCTCCAATGACTTCCATGTCATCACTTATAGTAATTAAGGTATTTCTGACCCACAATTGATATAGATAAAGACGATTATTCCTTATTATCCAAGTCATTATCATTTAACATTAGTCATAATATCGTTTTAGATTATAACCACAAAATCTTACATTATAGGACAAATGGAGACAAATAATCAAAGCAAAGACACAAAACAACAGTTACGGTAAATCAGCTAACAGAAAAGTAAAATAACAAATACTAAAATGAAAAATATAAAATTTTAAATAGTGAATAGAATAGATAAAAAAAATTAATAAAAACTCAATTAAAAATATTCAAATGTATAAGATACTTAAAACTTAATTAACATTAATATCCATGTCTTTGGTGTATAAAGATCACAAACCATGTGTATAACACATATTTGTTACAATTTATGATTAGTGTAGTGAAATAAAAAATATTAACAAATAAAATCAATATCCCAATTCCAATACAGAATCAATACATCCACATATTATGAGATCACTTTCTTGCAAAAACAAACTTATTTAGTGTAAAAGATTAAATTGTATCGTTATTCCTGATTTTGTATGACACCTTGAGAGGACCAGTAATAAGGTTCACACTTGTCAAAAAAACATTTTCCGAGCATCTATCAAAACAATCATTAAAAAAAATAATGAGAACTTTACATAAAGGTAAAACACCTTGCTATCCAAGTATGTAAGTTTCTTTAACCTTTGAAGCTCATGATCATATCACCACACACTTTATAGGAGTATAAATCTTTTCCGATGGATTCCTTCAACACCTTTATGCAAATTATCCTCCCAAACTGGGTGACATAGTCACACATTACAAATCTTTATATAGTTGACAGACACTTTACAAGCCAATCTTCGTGCATATATTCCCTCCCATTAACTTTTCCAAAAGGACAATTGAGTTCACCAAGGCCATCCATCACAGAAAATACAAGAATCTTGATGATGCACACATTTCCACAGTTAAAACACCATTCACAAAAAGATAAACTACAATGACATAATCACAAAAAATAACAACACACTTCCTCAATGCAATTAATAAGAACCTTCCCCTTTGAAGGAATCACCAGCCTTACATTAAAAACCTCAAAGATATTACGAAAACTACAGAAATCTGCAACTCAACAACACATTTTTCTTCTGCATAACCTAAACTAGAACAATAAGTGAAACCAAGGACTAAAATTGAAATCATCGGGAACATCAAACATGAACAGATAAAAGTAACACCCCTTCACCAAAATTTTCAACTCACAACAACACAAACCGAAAGATTTACAGAAAAGACACAAACCTCGTCAAGCATAGTTAACAGTCTTGACTTTTTCCGACCATGGTCACCCCCGTGATCCCCTAGTAGATCTTCACTTGAATTTTCAGGAGGAGGAAGAGGAACAGGTTCCATCAATGATGCATCAGCCACCATCTTTTCAGCACAGACTCCACCAACATCACATAACTCTTCCAATAATTGCTGTGCAGGTTTCAGGAACCTCGATCCCTTCAATATAGAAGCATAACCAGTAAATGGCCCCATAGGCACCGTGCACCTAGAAGCTTCATTCAATCCAGAACCACCATAAACCACACATCCACCACCGCCACCAACCCCACTAACCTTATCACCACAAACCACAGATCCATATCGCTGAAGATTCACACCGTTGCTATTTGATGAGAGAGACAAAGACAAAGGCTCAGGCTTAAACACCATGATCTCACTACCATTATTATTATTATAACCCTGGTCAAACTCTCCCAGGTTCTGTGCTTGGTAAAGAAACATGTTGTTGTTGTTGTTAATGACCTGAATTGTAGCTTGGTTCAGAGGCAACGAGGATTCAGGATCCAAATAAGAAACCGAAGAGGAGTTAGAAGAACAACACAAAGAAGAAGAAGAGCCATTGTTCATGACTCCTCCACCTTCACCTCCTCTGCCTGCAAAACCCATCATCAAATTTGCACGTTCTTCCTTCACGCCACAACCCAAGTTGTGTTTGTGGCTGTTGTGGAAGCTCGTTAGCAAATCAGAAGATATGAACGAAGAAGGGTCGTACAAAGGAAGCAAAGTGGAGGGTTCAACGAGACCATGTTGGTTCTGTGTCACCACGACTCTTAGCTTATCTCTTCTGCTTTGCTGTGGCACATGGTAAGCCTCAAAACCCTCAGCCATAGAAACACAAAACCAAGCAAACAAACACAACTGAAGCTCCTCAACACAAGTTAGGCAGAGAAGAGTGTGTGGAGTCACGATAAAACGAGAGGAAAAAAGAAAGGGTGTGTATAATTGTGATGTTATTATGGAGCATGATAGAGAAAGACAGTGATTTAGCTTTTTTTTCTGTGTATGTAACTATATACTAAGTTTGTTGGATATGTTTGATTTTAAGGAGAATTAAGTTAAGGTTTTTGCGTTTGTTTTCGCACCAGGAACACTCAAATTTCTTCTTTGGTCTTTTCTTAGTTTCTCTATGGCTACAGTGTTATGGCTCAGAGTGAACAACACAGATTCTCTCTTCTCCCTTCAAAACAAGGAACAAAGTGCAAACACTATAAGGACGAAGACCTATAGGGTTTTCAGAGGGATGGCCACCGGCTATTCCCGGTAATGGCTGATGTATAGTGTATGTATTTATGTGTGTCTACTCCATTCTTTCTCCCTGGGTTGCAGGTAGGTCTGACACAGCTTCTGGCTTTTGTCGTTTTCCTAACCCTCTTGCTTTATCATTACTTTTTTTTAATTTACTATTTTTAATTCATTAGAAAATATTAAAGACTATGGTTTAATATATAATATTATCCTTATTCCTTTCCTTCTATCCAACAAAAGTTATATTGTCATGCTCTGATTTATCCATTAAAACTTTCTTAGATGAAATTTACCTGTCTAAACGAATTTCAATTTCATTTATGATTTAATGATTTTGATGTTTTATAACATGTTTAATGACATTTTTGGTATTTATATTTATAATAATTTAATATTTTTTATTTTTTATTTAATTTATTTTTTGTATTTTTTTAAGAAAACTCAGTTTGATTTTTCCATTCTTTAATATTTTATAAGTGTTAATGTTATTTTTCTCGTTTTATTATTGAAATTAGACAAATAACTACATTAAAAAAGTAAGTGATTATTTTTTTAAAATTTATCCAATAAAATGAGGTATATATAGTTCTTTTAAAAAGTATATAAATCATTAAATAAAAAATAAAAAAAAGAATACATTAAATACTTATTATAAATATCAAAATGAAAAATCTTATTAAACTTTATAAAATATATTAAAAACAATTTAATTAAAAATCTAACCATATAAAAGATGTGGATGAATGTAATTAAAATGAAATTTCTCTTCATCATTAGTCTAAATAAATGAAAGAAAAAAACTATTTCATTAAATTAAACATTTTATACTAATTTCTCAATATAATAACTTTTCTAAATATATATCTTTTATTTAATCCTATTAAAGTTTAAATTAGTCTTATAAATTAAAATAAATCAAAATCAAATGTATAAAAGCTCGCTCAACATATAATATCTTAATTTTCATAATGTTTATGATGACATATCGTTTAGTCATAGTCAAACATTTTAAATAAGAGTTGAAGTCATATTTAGAAGAAGAGCCTGAACTCTATCTCTTGGTCAAACACTTTCAAAGTAGGGTTTTTACGTCTAATTCTTACAAATTAAGAGACACTCTTAGGTTATAAATAAAGATGTCTCTCACTGCATTCACATGCTGTCAATTTTGAGTCATACTACTCTAATTAGGTTACTCTATAATAGAGTAACCCTAATTTATTCTTTTAAGAAATTTATTAACTTGATTAAAAGATCTTGGCACAATAATCACGTTGTCCCCCTCTAATATTTAAACAGATGACCCAATAAATAAAATATTTTAATATTATAGAAAAAAAACTATTTTTAAAGAAATAATGAAATAATAAAACTCATCTTAAAAATTAATACTTTAAACTTTTAAATTAAAATATTCAAATCTCATTGTTTAAGTCAAGTTTACTGTTTTAAAAAATATAATATTAATTTTATATCTATACTGTGTTTGCAACCAATCTACTACTACTTGTTAAAATGATTTCAGTGTAAGAAATATATAATTTAAAAAGTAACTGAACTTGACTTGAGTTGAACAATATTGTGCCGTTAATAAAAATAATAACAAAAAAAAATCGACATACATTTCATCTAAAACAAAAGGCAACAGCTCCTTAAACAGAAACCTGATTTGATTTAACCAATTTAATTTTTGCTCAAATAATGTAATGTCATGTCATTTTCCCAGTATGAATAGAAAACGTCAATTTCCTGTGGAAGCTTTAATAAATAAAATAATTATATTTATTTTCAGATAAACTATAGCTTTCGTTATTTTCATAAAAAGTTTAAAAACAAATAATTAGTTATGAAACTTACCCATAGTAGAATGTGAGCTAAAAAGTGAATTAAATATTTTAAAAAATATATAAAGTGTGATGAGATGAATGATAGCGACACTGATGGAGATGACGCACGTGAGAGAAAGGAACAGTGCGATGAAAGAAAGGCTGAGTTTACCCTTCTCCGCACTCATCCGCCAAACCTATACACTCATTTTTGCCTCACTTCCTCATGTTACGACATGTTACGAGGTTTACACCATTTCTTTCTTTTGTTCTTACTATAATTAATAAAAATGATTTAATAGTATTTTCTTTTTATAATATGTGTATTGTAATGTACGGTACCTAGGTACCGCAAGGTCTCTTCCCGAGTCTTTGAGCCAATTACTAGACTAATTATTTTGGTGATTCAGATCGAACGGTTCTTTTTAGGTTAACATTAGGCTAATTATTCTGGCTGACCACCCATACTGACCGATCATTCAGACAACATGATTAAATTATAAATAGTAAAAGCTCATTAAAGCTCCTAATGGAAATTAAGGTGTGATTAGACCATCATTAGACCGGTAAAAGGTAAAAGTTCATTACAATCAGTATAAGTAAAGGTCTCAGGTATGACTTCAGACCAGGATGCAATAGATACATGCATTACTTACCGCTCGGTCAAATTTCTAATTTGAGCGTCGGAGTGCCTTTGACAGGTGCCCGCCCGCCCGGCATGGAGAAGAAGGAGGAGGAGGACGTCCCCCTGAAGTCCGTGGAGCGACGTCCGATTGGTCTTCAACCTAGAGCATGGAGAGACGCTCGTCCGGCCGCCCACGAATCTGTCTACCCTGCCAAGGATCATCCAGTCATCAGGAACCGTCCGGTCTTCAATGCACATCCGATCTTCAGTGCAACCAAGAATGTTTTAGCGGGAAACATCCAAACCTGACCGAAACATTTTGGCATTTACCGTGGGGCCGAGAGTGCATCCCCATTTATAGCCATAAAGAAAGGGCGAACAGTGCTCTCAGGAATCTCAGGTGAACATCCTTAACCGCTCGGTCTCGGCCATCAAGCTTCAACCTTCAAGCCGAACTTAGCCTCTAGCATTCTCATCATCTACCATTCGGTCATTTCGGCCGCAACTCGACCACTGTTGGCCTTAACCAGTCGGTCACATGCTGGCTTCAACCTCCCAGCCTCCCGTGGCCTCCTCAGTTCAGCCTTACGATAGCCTTAGGTACTTTCTCAAACCTGAAACCATAGGTATTCAGTCAACCGTTCGGCCTCTTACACTCGGCCTCGTATACCCGACAACTCGGTCTTGTCTACTCGGCCACTTGGCCTCGTTCGCACGACCATTCGGTCTCCACTTTTCGGCCTTTCGGCCTCCCTTGCTCAGTCATTCGGCTTTTCAACCTCTTAGCCAAGTTTGGCCTCCAGCACCCGACCGTTCAGCCTTACGATGGCCTCAACCTCGCAGGTACTTAGTCAAATCTGGCATCAAGTGTTCGGCCTCAGCTTCTCGGCCTTCCGTGACCCCTACCGTTCGGCCAAATCTGGCCTTAGGGATTCAGCCTCCAAAGGCCTTAGCCGTTCGGCCGTAGTAATCATGTACTTTCTTAAACCAGGCCTCCAGGTACATGGTGAAAATTGGCATCAACGTCAGATCATTTGGTCGTACGGTCTCAAGTACAACCGGCATCTGGCCTCAACGTTCAATCGTTCGGCCATATCTTGACCTTCTAGGTACTCCACCAAACTTGGCCTCACAGGTACTTAGCCAACAATTCGGCCCCTAATGTTCACCCTCGACCGGTCGGCCATACTACGAGGAATCTCGGTCGAAACGTATCAAAACCCAAGTTGATGAACGGAGTTTCACTCCTCTCAACTTAGCTGGGTGGTGAACGGCGAGTTCTTCCCAAAGAACCACTGTCGCCCGGTTATTACGGAAACCCAAGTTGATGAACGGAGTTTCACTCCTGTCAACTTGACCGGGTGGTGAACGGCGAGTTCTTCCCGGAGAACCATTGTCGCCTGGTTACTACGGAAACCCAAGTTGATGAACGAAGTTTCACTCTTGTCGACTTGGCCGTGCGGTGAATGGGACACCCTGCCGCATCAATCGTTTCGAGGTTCACCCTGCCGTTCGAGGCGTTTCAAAAGGTCAGCTTCTCGGCCTTCACAAGCCTCGACCGTTCGGCCACTGCTTGGCCTCAACTTGGCCTTCTCGGCCTCAACTCCTCGGCCTTCAAAGGCCTCAACTCCTCGGCCTCTGCGACCTCAACCGTTCGGCCTTGAAATGGCCTCAAGCTTTCGGCCTCCAAAGGCCTCAACAACTTGGCCTCCTTGGCCTCACTTGATCGGCCTCCTCAACCTCAACTTCTCGACCACCACGGCCTCGACCTCTCGGTCATAGCCTGGCCTCAACTTCTCGACCTCGAGTGGCCTCGATCGTTCGATCATTCATTGGTCTCAACTTCTCGGTCGTAGCTTGGTCTCAACTTCACGGCCTCTATCATTCAGCCTCAACTTGGCCCCTGATGGCCCTAAATTCTCGGCCTCTCAAAGACCTCAAAATTCTCGGCCTCGAATGGCCTCAACAAAGCACAACTCTTTATCTTCCATCCACTCACCAATAAGCAGAGATGACTTAGAAACAAAGGCCAACCACGGCAATCGTCCTTTCCAGGAAGGCCATCTACTAAAACCCTTCGCCTCATTAACATCATGCTCGGGCTTGGGGGGCTGATGTACCGTACGATACCCAGGGTACCGTAAGGTCTCCTTCCGAGCCAACCATTAGGCCAATCATTCTGGCCGACCACATGGTCCAGACCGAACGGTTCTTCTTAGGCCAACACCAGGCCTACTACCCCGGCCGACCACCCATACTGACCGACCATCCCGACCGAACAGATCGCATGATTAGATTATAAACAATAAAAGCTCATTAAAGCCCCTAATGGAGATTAAGGTGTGATTGGACCGTCATTAGCCCGACGAAAGGTAAAAGTCTATTACAACCAGTATAAATAAAGGTCTCAGGTATGCCTTCAGACCAGGATGCAATAGATACATGCATTACTTACTGCTTGGTCACATTACTAATTTGAGCGTCAGAGTGCCTTTGACAGGTGTCTGCCCGTCCGCCATAGAGAAGAAGGAGGAGGAGGAGGACGTCCCCCTGAAGTCAGTGGAGCGACGCCCGATTGCTCTTCAACCTAGAACATGGAGAGACGCCCGTCCAGCCACCCACGAATCTGTCTACCCTGCCAAGGATCATCCAGTCATCAGGAACCGTCCGGTCTTCAATGCCCATCTGATGTTTAATGCAACCAAGAGTCTATTAGGGGAAAGATTCATACCTGACCGAAACATGTATTAAGACATTATTTCAAAGGAACATACTCCCTTTAGTATAATTAATATTGGAACGATTTATTTCAATTTTGTTAATAGTTGAGACATTAACTATGTTATATATTAATTACACTTTAATAAAAAAAAATATGTGTGGCTAATATGTCATTAATCTTTAATAGGATTTTCTATTCTTAAAAATTAATTAAATTTTTGGTTAAATATATTCTCATTCTCATTCTATTATAAAATATATATATATATATATATATATATATTTTAAATTAAATTATAAAATATTTCATTCGAGAGTTATATAATTTTACTTTTTAATAAATAAAAACTATATTTTGTCGTAAAATTGTATTCATCACATAAAAATACTTTTATGACTTTTATAAAAAAAATTGACTAGATACTAATTAGTTTAAGAATAAGACATATTTTTTTTATAATGATTTGATAAAAAAATATTGTACCTTAACATTTTTTATTATATTAAAAATAAAATATGTAAATATTTCTTATATTGTAGCTTATTCTATTTTTGATATAGTTTTTTTATTAAATTATATTTTTTATTATTTAATATTGTTATAACGTTTTTATTATAAATTTCATGAAGCAAATATATTAACTTATTTTTAAAAATGAAATTAAACTAAAAATATTTAAAATAATAGTATAAAACCTAAAAAGTTATCATAATAATAAGAACTCCATGAAAATAATATAATATTTGTGGTTAACACAAACATGAATCAACGAGGACCAACCTAACAATTAAACAAGGCATAATACCCAATTTTGTCCCCACTTTGATTCGGAAATCTCAAGTTAGTCCCTTTCTAGAAATGTGAGTGCAATGGATCCTTACTTGTAATTTTTTGAGTCTAATGAGTCCCTTCCGTTAAATAGAAAGAAACGGAGTTAGTGGGCTGATGATGTGGCAGTACTTATTGATTACGTGTCAAAAAATGTGCTTACGTGTGTTGGTTAATTAGGAAATAAATTAGGGAAGAAAGGATTTTATTCAGAAATTGGGGGAGGATGAGACCTACCGCGCGACGCCAACCCAAGGACTCTTTCCTTCCTCCACCGCCACCCACTCCAGTCGACTTCCACCGCCGCCAGTACCCCTCCCGCGACTCCGACGTCAGCAGCCGCCCCTCATCCGTTGGCGTCGGCGGACGCCCCACTCTCGATTTCTACAAAGACCGCCAGTTCCAGCAAACGGTAGTTTCCACCATCAACTCCTTCCTCTCCTCGCACAATTTCCCAATCACCTTCAAAACAACCTTCCCCTCTGCCAAAGACATCCTCGAAACCCTAAAATTCCTCCTTTCAAGGATGAGTTGCTCACTTTACAGGTTTTATAGTCTCTTTCCTAAACCTCAAGCAGCAGAGCATATGTTCATAAGTTCATAACTTAACTCCTCGTATAACTAACTAAAGAAGCACAAAGAAACACAAGTACCAGAAAGAGAGATACTACATACAGTGGTGGCCTTTACTAGCTGCAATATGCAAGGGATCAAATCCCGATCGGTTCTTCTTGGAAACAGTCTGAGCAGTGGAATGGTTGAGAAGCTCCTTCACGACATGGAGATGACCCTTTTCAGCTGCAGTGAACAAAGGGGTCTCACCGAGCTCGTTCTCTTCGTTGACGAGGCAAGCTCGCACTTCCGCAATCTCGATGTCGAGATCGTCGTCGTCGCCGTCGCCGAGAGTTCCCATAACCTGAGATTCGACGTCGAGAAGGATCTGTCTCACGGCGCCGACGTCGCCCCTCTGTGCCGCCCAGGTGCAGCTCCGTGTCGTTATGCCGCCCCGTCACTTGCTTCACGTACTTCTTCCTCCCCGTCTGGTCGATGCGCTTCCCCGAGTTCGAAAGCACCAGCGCCGGAGCTGTCGATGAGGACGGCGACGGCGACGGTGACGGCGATATCTCAGAAAGTGGATTCTGAAAGGCTGATGCTGGGATCGGCGATGGGGGGTCCTTTTCTCCTTGCCCGTCAGCTCCCGTTCCTGATACAAGCAAAAGGGTGATCGAAAAATGAAAAATTTAGAAGAGTGAAGAAATATAGAAAGAGAGAGAGAGAGGGAGAACCTGTTTGGTTTGGGTGAGAGGCCATTGAGATGGTGGAAGAAGGAACAGAGGAGACTGTGGAAGTGAAGGGAGTAAGAGGAAGATGGTTTTGGATTGTTATGATTTCAAGATATTGAGAATCTTAAAGGAAAGGAAGATGGGTGGAAGGAAAGTGGAGAAACAGACTCAGAAACACGAAACTTCAGAGAAACACACGCATTCGGAGGAAGACACTTTGGACTTTTGACACGTAATCAATAAGTACTGCCACATCATCGGCCCACTAACTCCGTTTCTTTCTATTTAACGGAAGGGACTCATTAGACTCAAAAAATTACAAGTAAGGATCCATTGCACTCACATTTCTAGAAAGGGACTAACTTGAGATTTTCGAATCAAAGTGGGGACAAAATTGGGTATTATGCCATTAAACAATTACTTAATCTGTAGTCGGAAGTAAAATTCATGATGGCTTTTGCGTAATTGATCGACACGTATTTCTTGTAGTCAAACTAATTAGGCAAAATTATTAGATTAATATAATGATGATGTGAATTGTGTGATTGAGGGATCTTAGTGTTGTCAGCAAAATGACTAGTAGATTAATTCATATAGTTATCTTCAATTGATTATTGTTTTTATGATATTTATGTTACATATAATTATAATGATATATTATAACATCTTAATTAGATTAATATCACAAAACACATCAATTTTTGTGATCATATAAAAACTATTGATAAAAAATAAAAATAAAAATTAAACTAAATTTATACAAAAACAATTAAGAATAAACTTCTTTTAAAATAAGTTATACAACTTTAAACCATAAAAAATTATATTTATTATAAAAACAAATCAATAATAATCCTAAATACTATAATATTATTATACTCATATGATTGAGTCTTTATTAATTTATTTGACATTAAGAATTTTTTTTATTTAGTGTATATATGTATCGTAGGACTATCTAACTAGCTAGAGACTAGGTGATCCAAAATTAATGTGTTACGACATTGATAGGTCATACCTTTAGGACGATCAAACAGACATAAATCTTAAAGAGCCTTAAGTACAACCTAAATCGAGATTATAGGTAAAACATACTTACTATGTATTAAGCTATGATTATAAGTGTGTTAATCACAAGTCTATCTCAAAATCTATAAATATGAGTATGGGGTAAGAATGTAGGTGATTGCATTTATTGTGAATTTAAGACTTTACTGTGATAACCGATCGACTATATTACTGACTTGAGCGTCATAGTTCCTTTGATAGGTATCTGCCCGCATAGTTTGGAGTTGAAACATTAAGGACCTAGGAAACCAAGAATCAACAAATGGATAAGGTGGTTGATGGAATACAACCCATCCATGGACCCAATAAGGGATCTAACATTTGTAGTATGATGAGAAGAATACAAGAGGAAAGTGTAGAACATCAAAAAAGGGAAAAGAGGAGCAAATTCATCATTTGGAAGAAACTATTTACGCCCAACATAGGCAGTTGTTTGCCTAGTGCCAGCATGTCTGGGAACTTCATATATGTCTTGCTGCTAGAGTAACGCTCAACACTAACCCCATTTCGTTCAACACTGCGTCTTGCATTTACACCATGCTGCTGATTTACGTTCCACGTGTTGGCTCATGCTTTTCACTCCTTATACACTTGACACTTGATCCTTAAGTCACGATTGATCATCAGTCAAATGGAGACAATTTCCAAAGCATTGGGATTTCTTTAAATACCATGCTCATTGCTAGAATTGAGAACTTTCAAGATAAATTAGAATTGATTTCCTATAGAGATTACTCTAGGTCTATTATCCTTTTGAGAGTTATCAAGAGAGAGTTTGAGAGTCCTCTAGCCTCTCTTCCTAGTTAGGCATCTGTCCTAGTTCATTATCTCTCCACCGAACCATTTGCACCATAATCTATTCCATTATATCTGTTCCAAATTTCTATTATTTCTACCAAACCACTTCCTTCCATCTACATTGGAGGTTCCCTTATCTTTAGAATAAATCATGGAACACCATTTATCATCACCAAATCATTCAAATCTTTCACTGCCATCTTCTTATTTTTTTTAGTCTACATCAAAAGAGTGTTCTGATTGGTTTCTTATCCAAAGGAACCTTCCAAAGCCTCTTCCATGAGTGGTATAGGCGTTGCTTACCGCTACCAAGTAGCTTATACCGTACTTTTAGAGCCACCGAGTGGCCGTCTGCACGAATCACCCGTTAGCCAAAATCTTAAGAAAGCCTGACCTGGTCTGGCGTATGGTAGGATGGGCGGTGGAACTCTAAGAGTTCAGCCTGCGCTTCGAGCCACGTGGTTCTATCAAGGGACAACATTTAGAGAAGTTCATCGTCGAGCTCCATAGACAAGTGACCCTTCAGGTTTTATCTGGAGTTTATATGTGGATGACTCGTCCGATATGAAAGGATGAAGAGTTGGAGTGATCTTGGAAGGGTCAGACGGTTTGGTTGTCGAGCATTCTATAATCTTTAACTTCAAAATATACAATAATCAGGCTGAGTACGAGGCCTTGGTGGCAGGACTAGAACTCGCCGAAGACATTGGGGAAAGGTATATAGGGTGTCGAACAGACTCTCAGCTGGTTATCAAATAGATGATTACCTCCTCGAAATGGGGACGCTAGATAAAGATCAACACATGGGAAGCTGACAGCCAATTGGGAAGGACCATTCAAAGTGGTTTAAGACTTGAGCAATGGAGCTTATCGCCTTTGTCACTCAAATAGGAAAGCAATACCATATACTTGGAATGTGTCTCATCTAAAGTTCTATTTTAGCTAAAATTTTATCGATTTCATGAAATATTAATAAAATAAGGCATTCCTAGAGTTTAAAGAGCAAATACGACAACAGTAAAAGAAAAGAAAAATGAGGTTGGTGAATGGCGAGTTCCTTAGGGAATCACTATCAACCTCACTGAGTAGCGAACAATGAGTTTATTATGAACCATTGTCGCTTAGTCTTAATAAAAGAAAAACGTGGTTGGTGAACGACGAGTTCTCTAGGGAACCACTACCAATCTCACCGAGTGGTGAACGACGAGTTCTCTAGGGAACCACTACCAATCTCATCGAGTGGTGAACGAGAAGTTCATTATGAACCATTTCCACACAACCCTAGTTAAAGAAAGATGAGGTTGTTAATGGCAAGTTCCTTCGGGAATCACTACCAACCTTACCGATGAGCGAAAAATTGTTAGGGAAATCAATTCCTGAGTTATTTAACAGAAGTAAAGATCAATGTTCAGTTCATATTCCTACTCTAATAAGAACAAACTCACACTAAATAATAACAACTTAGCAAACAAAGATTAAAGAGGATCTTAAGAATATCAGCATCCCAATGTTCATCATATCCACCTAGGTCTCAAGCTCCTTAACTCGAGCTTGCAAATCCAAGTTGTTTCAAACCAACTCCAGTTTTTCTCCAAATAGCTTGGTGTTCTGACTAGAGACTTCACCAAGGATGGTCTTCAACATTTTTCATTCCCTAGTTACCTTATCGTTCTTTAGCTGAAGGGACCGAGCTTTGTTTGTCGCCTCCTTCAGAAGCCTTTTAACTTCATCTTAATTTTTCGGAAATCTGCATGAGCCGTAATTGCCTCTTTAAACTCATTGTGAAGGTCAACGATTATCTTCTTGGCCTCCGCCAACTCGGCCTAACCCTCTTCATTTGACCTCTTGTCAACAAAGTTGTCCAAGTACCAGTTCAACATGGATCGGAAGGACAACTCCAAGGCCGCATTCACCATCTCTTTCTCGCTTGGCTGGTCGAGGAGATTTCTCTCATCTGCCTCAATATGGAAAGAGAGCTTGTGGTCGAGCTAGAACTCCGTGCCAAAGATGACATCGACCAGAGGACGAGGTGTTGGTTCCCTTTCTTCGACGGGACAAAGGGGAACAATAGAGAAAGGGGAGGGCTGGTCAAGCTCCGCAATAGTTGGGCGCCGTTCGTGGAGTTCCTCCGCAAGGGACGACCTTGTCAAAACAATGTAGTGGAATGATTATCGTGAACAACAATTGTGTATCTTATTGTGTGTTTGATTATGGTGGATATAATCAGAAGGTATGTAACTGGTTCTGTATTTCATTATGGTTGATATAATCAAAAGATATGTATCTTGTTGTGTGTTTCATAATGATTGATATAATCAGAAGGTATGTATCTTGTTGTGTGTTTGATTATGGTTGATATAATCAGTATGTATGTATCTTATTGTTATAATTGTTTTATCGCTAGCTTATAATTACCTCATCTGTGTTTGTGTTGTGTGTTTGTGAATGAAATTATCGACAGACAATGATCGTATAATGTGTTATACGTGACCAGATAATATTGCAGATGTTTCTTTAAAAAGTTCTTTTGGTATAGACTTTTGAAACAAAGTAATTGTAGTTGTTTTATTTCCTAAGTCATTTTAATTACTTTTGGAATAAGGTAATTGGATAAGACTTTTGGAACTATTATGCTTTAAATAAGTTATGCATGTTTAAGGTTAAGGTTTTTGAAAAATACGTTTTCGCACTATGATAAAGTTCTAAAATTTACCGATTTTTGTAAATCCGCGACACCTTAGAAATTGGGGCATTACATTTTGGTATTAGAGCGAAGTTTTCGAAAAATCTTTTGGGATTTTTGGGAAGTGAACTTGTCTAGCTTTTGTTGTGTGATTGTAATACATACGTACTTATGTGTATAATAATGTGAGCTTGTTTAGCTTCTTGTTATTGATTTCTAGAAAGCCAAAGATTTCACAAAGATTTTGAAAAAACAATTTTTAAGGCTTAATGCAATTCACCCCCCCTCCCCCCCGACTTGAGATATAAGGCATTTCTTTTCTTACAAAAAACATTTTGGATAGGAAAGAAATTAATCATAAATTTTTATACTAGATCGCTCAACCTAAGCTACATTCAGTTATCTCTTATGAACTCATAAGGGATTCCACTAATATTTTCCAAGATTACACGAGTTTTGCCTCTCTAGGATCTCACCAAGTATTCTCACCACTCCTGGATATAACAAGTATTTGAACCACTCTTAGCTCTTTAGTCAACACTACTAGACCGAGTTTAGCCACTCTTGGATCTAACATTAGACAACTATCTAGACATTCAAGTCAACTTGAGTTGAACAACGAAGTATTTAAGTTCTCTTTAAAGCTTACAACAAAATCCACAAATGAATTTTCTACAAGGTACAAATGAATAACTCTCAACGAGAGGATATGTGTAGTAATACAATACAATCTTTCACACTTGAATGTGTTTCTCTTTTTCTCTAAGATTTTTCTATCAAAGGACATTGAGCTTCAGACGATATAGGAGCACTTTAACCTTTTCTCTCTTTTTAGGGTGTTATTCTTCTTATATTATCTTTTTTGCACTTTTCATCAACTACATCTCTTCAAGCTTTCTTCTTTATATATAGATTCTCTTGAAAGATGACTGTTAGATAGAAAGCTCACTTCAGGATAGTAGGTAGCCTTTAGATGTGATGTTTGACTTCAGTCTACTTTGTAGGGTTTAAAGCTTTTTCTCATAGCTTTAAGCAAAACTAAGCTTTGTATGATGTGATTGAGCATAGGGTTTCAAGAGAAACATTCCCAAATGTTCTTCACTCTCATGTCTTTTTCTTGGGTGTCATTATTTTGATAATCTCTTTCTGCTTTATTGATCTACACGAATAAAAGTTCATATGTATATGCATGGAACATACAAGGAACATAATAAATTGATTTACGTGTGCTTAATTAATTCAATTTTTTTTAAAAATTAAATCAATGACAATCATATGATGATTAATGAAAAATTGAACTGTGGATAACCTAAAGAATCAATATGTCATCGTATAATTCTTATATTTTTATATAGTCTATAGAAAACCTCTCTTTTTACATGTATTTCATCGCCATACAATCTAAGTGTTGCCTTATTGAAATTTTTAATAAATTTGTTATGAGACAACTTGAGTTGATTAATCCTATTTGTACTAATATTGAATGCGGTGGTAAACTTTTAAATAAATGCAAAACATATTATGATGTATTTGTGAAGACCTATTATAATAAACACTTTTTATGATTGTTGCTGAACACATGTCATAATACATGAGACTGGGTGACAAATTTTGATAGTGTATTATGACTGGTTTTCGAAAATTTGTCTGGTTTTCGAAAACATGTCATAATATCTCTCTAAATCTAATTTTTCCATTTCCCTCTACATTTCCAGTCGCGATATCTCTAACTCTAAAGATATTTTTGATGTTCACTCTAGTAATCCCCTAATTTCTCTTTCCATTTGCTCTCGTTATGATATCTGTTCTTCACTCTTGTTCGTCGCTCACTCGCTTCATCACTATCACTCTCCTTCATCCGTAATCCCTAAATCCTCTCTTCTACCGTTCATCATTTCTGGTGAGTAAGCCATCGAACTGGAGTTCACCAATCACTATCGTCAAGTTTGCTGGTCACCCTTTGAAACGTATAAATTTTATTGAAGAACTGTATAAGCAGAGTTCTTGTTTATATCAGTATAATATCTATTCTATTACAACTCAACAGAAACAATGTAATAAGAATAGAATAATAGGAATTGTCGGTGGTGGTGATCCAGAGCTGGGGCCACTCACGTACTGCAACCAGTTTGGTATCATCCATAGCTACTCCGGAACCAAATAAGGTATGCCCAAGATATTCAATTTGTGTGACTCCAAAACTACACTTAGAAAACCTGGCAAAGAGTTTATGTTTTTTGCAGAATCCTGAGGACAACTTCCAAATGGTATAAGTGATCCTTCCAATCGAAACTATATACCAAAATATCATAAAAAAAACTAATACAAATTTTCTTAATAACCCTTGGAATATGTTATTCATCAAACTTTGAAATGAAACCGGTGCATTAGTCAATCCAAATGGCATGACTAGCGATTCATAATGGCCATGATGTGTTTTAAAAGTTGTCTTGTGTAACTCCTCCAGTGATATCCAGATCTGAGATCAAACTTGGAAAAGTAACAAGCTCTCTTTGAAATGAATGAATTTTATTAAAGAACTATATAAGCAGAGTTCTTATGTATATCAATATAGTATTTATTCTATTACAACTCAACAGAAACAATGTAATAAGAATAGAATAATAGGAATTGTCGATGGTGGTGATCCAGAGTTGGAAGAATAAGGATTCAACCTGATGATGCAAAGAAGAATCCAGAATGAGAATAGAAATCAGCGAGGATAAACCAAAGAGTCTAGAAGGTCAGAAGAAAGGTTCATATCAGGCATATCTCTCCCCTCAAACGTAATCCTCCAAGAGTGTTTCTCCATACACCTCACCAGTCTCGTCCTACACCTCCCAATTTTTGTATCATTCCAACTGTGTCCCCTATCACCCTGTCAGAACACATAGAATATTTTAACTATTTTTATTTGTATGAGGTTGCACAGTTGTCCGCACTTGGAAGTGCGACTACAATTTGAAATAGTCTAAGCGCAGTTGGAGGTGCGATAAATCATGCACGTAGTTCGAAATGCGATTCTCGCACTTGGAAGTGTGGTGAAAGCTTTTTCATTTTGCATTTATTATATTTAATTGTTTTTGAATTTTATTTGTTTTGCACTTGGATGTGTGGTGAAACTTTTTTTATTCTACATTTATTATATTTAATTGTTTTTTTAATTTTATTTGCCTTTTATATTTTTTATTAGTTTATTTAAATATTAAACATTTTGCGGTTAATATTTTGTAATTTGTATTTTATTTTTGTATTTCATATTTTTTAAAATTTTATTTTAATATAATTATTTTTTCTGAAATTTGAAAATTTAATTTGGTTTTTAAAGTTTTTGAATCTATAATTATTTATTAATATTTTATTTTTTAATATGGATTATTATTTAGTTATTTGTTGTATATTTTTTTGTTTTTATTCATTTATTAATTTAAATTTAATTTGTTGTATTTTTGTGGTTTTTTTAAACTTTTTTATATTGAATTGTTAACATTTTTTTAATTTTTATTATATTTGATATTTATTTAAATATTATTTATAATATAATTAATTTGAAATTTATATTTGTTTGTTAATATGTAATGTTTTTTAAATTATCTATTTATTTAAAAGTTTTTAAACTAATAAAAAAAAACAAATCAAATTCAAAAAATAGTAAATCAAAACAAAATGAAAGAGAATAAAACATTCACTGCATTTCCAGTTGCGTCCAAATGAGCCGCACTTCCAAGTGCGGCTAACGCAATTCCAACTGCGGTGCCAAATGAACCGCACTTCCAATTGCGACACAATGTGAACCGTGCTTTCAATTGCGGTTATGATTGACGCTCAACCCAATTTCCAAGTGCGACAACCTCTGTAACCGTTTTTACACCGACCTCTGCAACCGTTCTTTCATCGGCGTGCTCTCAACCACGTCTCGACTCGACCTTCATCGCATTCAACCCATAAATGCATTCAATCCAGACCTTCGTCCCATCCAACCCAGCACCGACATCTTCTTAACCATTGCGGTTAAAGTCTCGACTTTCATCCCATTCAATCCAAAATGACATTCAACCCAGGAATGCATCCCAACACATACAAACAAACATTACTTACAAATACCACATACAAACAAACAGCAGTCAAAAGATTATCTAGATTCTGACAGGAACATAGTTGAAATAATAAAAAATTTGGGAGGTGCCGGATGAGATTGGTGAGGTGCAAGCAGAAGCACTCATCCTCCAAATTCCCACTTCTCGCGTTGACGTACTCCTCCTAACCGTTTTTCTGGTGCAAGGATTCTCTTTCATCACCTGGTCCTTGTTTGTATTATTTGTGCAATCTTACCTTTTATGCATGTTACACCCTTCTACAACTGAGGTGTGTCCCTCCCTTTTTTTCCTCTCACTTCTTTTTCCCTTCTTTCTCTTATTCGTTTTCCCTCTGCGTTTTCACCCGTTAAGTTGGTTATCACCTATTGTATTCATCTCTTTTCATACAACTGAGTTTGGGAGTGGAAGCTACAAAGCATTAATTTTTTGTTTTAGGGCTTTTCTATATCTTAAATCATTTTTTAGGGTTTTGGATAATGTGTTTTTTTTTTCTGTGCTTGTCGGGTTCATGCATAATGATTAATTTATACCTTTGTTATTTAATTTGCTTGCATTGTGAGTGGGATTCTAATTTTATTTCTTAATTCGGCGTTTCAGGAGATTGAGTAAAACCCTCCTCATCATTGTGTGTGAGGAAAAAGCTTAACCGTTACTGGCTTGTACAACCCTTCTCACTTGGTATGATTGTTAGTTAGTCTTAAGGTGCATGAAATGCTGCACAACTTTGAGTCATTCAAATTCTTCATTTGATGCATCAGAGCAAAATGAAATTTTACATCATAAATGTCGATATGCCAGGGAGTGCGGTTGCTGTAAAAGTACATACCCATTAGTTATCCAGATATAGCCTTTTCTCGTACCTCTTGTACTCCAATGTAATTTTCATCTATAATTAAATCAGCTAAGAGATAATCAATCTCTTGAGCTCTTTTTATTATATTTTTAGTCTTAAGTGCTAATTCTCTATTTCCTTAGTTATTTCATTGACGAGCAATGTCACAAGTCTTGAGTAATTTGAATTTTAAGTGTCAGTTAGTAGTTTGAGGCATCGTCAGCTTGTTCAAACAATGATCTGAATGGAAGAATTCCTTGGGGAAGACAGTTGCAAACATTTGATGTCTCTAGTTTTGGAGGAAATCTTGGTCTTTGTGATGAGCAACCAAACAAAAGTTTCCCTGGAGATAATACAACGGCAGTGCCTCAAGGAGCAGAAGTTGATGATGAAGACGATGAAAATTCAATTTTCTATGGAGCATTATATATGAGTTTGGGACTAAGATTCTTCATAGGCTTTTGGATCTTATTAGGGACAGTACTACTTTGGCAACCATGGAGAGTTGTTTATATGAGAGTCTTAAACAGACTGACAGAGTATATACTTCTCTGTTCTACCTTGCAATGTTTTTATTTCTCTGCTTTATTAGTTAAATAAATCAATGTCTTCTTTTGCCATGGAAAGGGAGAATGTCTTTTTCAATACAAAAATGAACATCTTGGCATGAACCGAATTTTTAGAATTTACTTATTGCTTTCATCAATTTAAACATTGAGTAGTAAATCCAATTCTTCTCTTCCGTGGCTTTACTCTATAGTTTCTTTTCCAAAAGCTGATTATTCTTTTCTTGCTGTAAAGAATGTTTAAATGGCATGTTCTGTGTAGAGAAATTTTCTCCTTTCTAGATGACTTATCTTATCTTTAAAACTCTTAAAAGTGTACTCACCGTTATGCACTTTTTTTAAGTGTAATGATTACCTATTTTTTCAGTTTTATTTAGTTTATTACAATAATTCAGTCTCTAATTTTGATTCATTGCAACTAAAATATTTTATCTATATTATCGCACAAAATTTGCAGTTTTGGAGGATTAGCTTCAAATTTCAATCTGGGATGAAAGCTTCATGAGTTTTTGGATTAGAAGTTTGCAAGAGTTATTTCAGCAGGTATAGCTATTTACTATTTTCCCCAAAGTGTGATTTCACATTAATACATTATTATTAACTGTTGGTTGCTCTATGATCTAGTAGTGATTTTCGGACTATAGTTGATTTGTGAAGTTCATTTCCAATTCCAATATTACACTTATAAAATAAAAATAAAGATTATTAGACTCTGTTGAGTATTAAGTTCATGAACATGTATAATTTGGATGAATAGATATTGTTTTTATTCAACTATTAAGAAATTCCTCGTGGTAGTTGACATATGCTTAAGAATGAACTTACTACTGCCAATGATTATATAAATCATCAAACATTTTGTAATCAGAGTATTTATAGAGATGTCTAATCGGGTAGCGTGTCAAACTTGTTATGCATACTGAGGCCTAACTGAAGTTTATAATTTTCTCTAAACAGGTTGATATGCCAGGTTACTGAGAGTTGTGGCTATTGAACACCCAAAGGATGCTGATCTTGTTGCTGGAATTGTTCTTGCGGAAGTCATCCCTTTCCTGTCCAAAAAATTACCTCTTGCAACTCCTCCACAGGAGAATGCCCATGGGGCTCCACTAAATGTTGAGCTGATTATTCATTGGTACTAGATTTGAATGAAGCTCTAGACAATTCTACATTGTCAAATGTCAGTAATTCAAATGGTGTTACTGAAAAGTTTCTTGGAATGGATGATATGAAAGAGCTAGATGTTTTACAGAAGGTTAAAGATAATTTCATTGAAGAGATCTCAAACAAGATTGCTATGGAGATATTCAGGAAGGTAATGAAAATATTTATCAGAGACGACCTCATGTTGATGTTGAGTCTGAAAACTTGATTTCTATATGTCAAGAGACTTAACCTGAGCATAGCTACCATGGCAAGGAGGCTACATCTACTAATATCAAATTGCATAATTGATCTTGTTGATAAGGAGAGCTATGTGAAAGCTAAACTCAAATATCTCATACGTGTTTTTGATGATGACAACAACAGAAATGTTTTAATAATTTCTTACACACATTAAGCAAAGTTGATGTTTATACATTTGATTGTGCTTGAACTATATGTTATGCATATTCATCATGTTTAAATCTGTGATATGTGATTATATCTGTGATATACATATTCATTGATAAAACTCTTTGCACACTGTATATCTGGATGAATAAATTGTTTACACAGTTTATAAAATTGGTTTCAATTCATCTAATATCAGTACATGATTAAATATGACAAACTGATAGTTTTAACCGATTACATTATGTGGATAATCGATTAAAACTTGCGTGTCTTTGCATATACTTGATTACTGAGTGCATTGATGAGTTTTTGGATGAAAAAGTTTTCAAATTTGTCTAAGTGTGATACTTAACCGATTACAATTTTTTCTTAATTGGTTAAAACACGTGTGCATTGAAAATTTTTTTCTTGAATAAGTCATAACTACCTCAACGGTCATATTTTTAAATGCTATGACTTGCATTCATTGCTTAATCGATTACATGCTATGCTAAATCAGTTAAATGCATTATATGTAATTCTGTTATAGCAGTGTTAATTGCTTAATCGATTACATTAATAACATAATCGATTAAATTGTATCAGTACTATCATTTCTATAATTTGATGCATAACTTTTTTCATTAAACAACTTTTGAATAATATCTTTCATATATGATAAAGTTTGTTGAGTTCTTAAATTGCAGGAACGTATATTCTCCAAGAATCAAGAAGCATTTCATTTGGAAAGAAATCAAAGCAAGGATTCTTGAAGAATTGCTAAATTTTCAAAGTCTAATCAATTTGCATTGTGAGGTGTACTGTTGGAAGATTAGAATTGTCTGCAATCTTGTGAGATTGTGGTTTTCCTGTTGTTGCTGCCCAGGAAGAGAACTTTGGAGTTCTAGTTACTTTGAGTGTGGTATCTCAAAGGGATTGCAAAATGAGGATTGTTCTTTTTGTGTTTTACTACAGTAGATTTGGAGTTAGGGAGGACGACACATTGAGAGGGTGTCTTTATAATACTTGTTGTAAAACTCGATCTATATAGTGGATTACTTTTCATCTTAGGTTGATTGAAAGAGACTAGATGTAGGCATTGAGGCCGCACAAGTATAAACCTTGGTGTTGTTCTTGCTATCCTTTATCTCTTTAATTTCTTTACATTCTTTATTTGCTTGCATTCTAAAAAAGGCTTAAAGATTTTGAAAAGAACATTTTTTATTAAACAAAACCAATTCACTCCCCTCTTGGTTGAGAAACTAGGTCAATCCATTTCTACAATTGACACTAGAGCTGGGAATTTGAATTTTACTTAAGTTCTAATCGATTTGATTTTCAGCATAATCGATTAATTTGATCCTGATGGTCTCTGTTTCTCAAACATTTGGAGGAGGTACTTCCACAAACAGACCCTCTATCTTTTGTCATATTATGACTGATAAGTGAAAATTTGTCATAATACACTGGAGGTATTATGACAGGTGACAAAAGGTATGTCATAATGTGTTAAACATATTATGACATACTTTTCTACTATGTCATAAAAAGCACAAATCTATTATAACGCTCAAACCTATGACGTTAGACTACTTATCATATAATGCCATTTTTATACGTCATAAAAAACAATTTCTATACTAATCATAAAAATAAGTACGATCACTCATACTTAAAATTCACGTTCTAATACAACACTAGACCAATATAATTTAAGATGACATATCCTCTATGAAATTACACATCTCCTATGGTAAAAGTGATTTACGCATCAACTTGAATTTTATAAAATTATTATTATTATTAAGATTTAATCGTTGCGTGAAGTTACAAAAAGATTTGTATTAGTATTCAATAGTGTTTAGAGTTACCATTGGCTATAATATATTCAACTCGAAATCTCCAAATTAATTTGATGGTCATAAAATAATTCTGCTTAAAATAGCATACAAAAACACAAATTTGGTGAAACTAACAATCACACATTAAATATGACAAACTTAATTAATTATTGAAATCTCTCTTACTTGATCCCTACCTTATAGGTGTATATTTGTATGTATGGATGATGTTCCACTAATTATAATAAATCATTTTATGCAAATATACTTTAAAAGTATTTTGAAAGATATAAAATTATGAGTAAAATGAATAATTGATATATATTGTTTAATTTGATGAGTGATTAATTATATATTTCGCTGAAAATTCACGTCAGTTTTTAGTTAGAGCATTTCTTTAACATCTTTTAATTAGACATATGTTTGTGTCATTATGTAACATCCCAAAAATACAGTAAACACCATATAGTAGAATTAATTACATTTAATGATAAACAAATCAGTCTTAATTAACGAAAGCAAGGGTTTAGGCCGAACGGCCTTACGAGAAGTTAATTACAAAACCACGCTCGACCTAAGCGTACCCAACCAACCAATTTACAAAGTAAAGATACAAACCGAACTGCCAATTTATATAAAGGTCGCTCCAAAATCAGTACAATGAAATATCTAATCTAAATATATAACCGAACGTCTACTGTTCGGACTTCACTTCAACTTCCACCAGGTTCACATCCTCCAAATCTTCTTCTAGTGTTTCCTCAAGTAACGCCTCCCCATCTGTTCACATCCACACGGATGATCATCGCATAGATAGGACGGACATACAATGACGATCGACAACGCAAGGAAGAGAACAGGGTAAGCTTATTGAATTTAATTCAAGTAAAATACACATTTCATAAACATAACAATCATATCGATACTTCTCAACATATAATTTAACTCATTCAATTACTCAACCAATTCCTGATACTAGACTGACCGTCCGGACTGTATGAATTTTGTGTAGCTACTACGTTTCGTGCACCCGGGTGATGTAATAACTGAAATTCTCCTCAGCTGCCACCCGAGGTTAATCCGTTCCGTCCAAAGTAACCCTAAGGACTAGGACCTCATGCCGTTCCCACACATGACGTACCCCCTCTAAGTGAGAACGAGTACTCACGGAACATCAGGATGAAACGTCGGCCAAGCTTTGTCCACATTCATACATTACTAAATCTCAACTTTCATCCAAGAGTCGTTCCTCCCTGGGACGCTCGTTTAAATTCAACAACCATTTATTCATCACATATACTGTTCATCATTTATAATCTTTCACTTTATTTTTTGTTTTTGTCTTCCAGTACAAGTACATACAATCACTACGTTCAGCCCTCTTTATAACGAGGACAAACGTGAGGAACGAGACCTAAGAATTTCCCCCGTTCCAAAACAGAATAGGACCGACTACAAGATAGATGGACGACATGTATTAACATGGGTACTCAGCATGGTCGGTCGACACAGATGGACGACCTGTATTACAATGGTACTCGACATGGTCGGTCGACACAGATGGATGATCTGTGTTATCATGGGTGATCAACGTGATCGGTCGACACAGATGATCGACCTGTATTAACAAGGGTGCTCGACATGGTCGGTCGACACAGATGGATGATCTGTATTATAAGGGTGATCAACATGGTCGGTCGACACAGATGGTCGACCTGTATTAACAAGGGTGCTCGACATAGTCGGTCGACACAGATGAACGATCTATATTAACAAGGGTACTCGACATGGTCGGTCGACACAGATGGATGATCTGTATTATAAGGGTGATCAACATGGTCGGTCGACACAGATAGATGATCTGTGGTTCGGTTCGTGGAATATCAAGGTTGGCCAACTTGTCGGAAGGACCAATTGCTATAGTTCACATACAGAAAACCAATGCTAGTAAACGACTGAGCACGGTAGAGAACATTATTAAAGTTAAACCAACACTATCTTCATCTAGAGATTGTACAAGAAAAGAGTATGAGCGCTTGGTGTAAGACCGAGCACTATTCAGTACGAATGATAGGTATAAGATCGACACTGCTCATTATGAGCTCTAAGTAGAAGACCGACACAGCTCGTCCTCAACCAGAATTCTTCCCAAATGAAAGTATTCCCATTCAAAGAAGTTTACCAGAGCACCAAACGGTCAAGAGCCGTTTAATGTCGAACGTACACTATCACACGGGAGTTTATATTCAAGTTTCACTTACATTCACTCATTTCTCAGCATATATATTTCATATATCAAATAATCACATATCACAAAATCATGCTTCATACAACTTCGCAGAACGTACATGCATCACAGTCAAAAGCATACGAATCAAATTTAATAAGCTTCCCTTACCTCTAACGTGAACAGACGCCCTACAGTGTGCAACTTGACTTGTAAAATTTTCAATTTCCTTCTACCCGCAACGCTTACTACCTCTATGAATCAATCATCAAAGGTAGATGGAAACGGTTCAGTATTTAACTAAGGAATTCCAGAAACCCAGAGTTTGGGCGTGCATGCTCACAGAACGACAGTTTGAAGGGAAAAGGACTTACCGGTTTCAGAACGTTAAAGTGTTCGGTTCCGGTGGAAGCTCAAGGCAACGTGGATCCTTCTACTGTGCCTAAACAGTAATCGGAGCAGAGGATGGTGAGTTGCAGTAGAGAGAAGTGAAAGGTTTTCTAGAGAGAAGGTGGAGAAAAATGGAGATCTGAAGTTAGGAAGAAGAAGAAGCGTGCAGAAGAATGAGCAGAGTTTTTCAGAAATGATTTTTCTGCTTGCCAACGCCCCAAAAACGGACGTGCACCCTTCTACTAACACCTGCCCTCACTTACTGACTTCAAAATGTTCCAGTTGACACTTGGCAGCTCACGAAATCAGAGTTTTAGTGCATTTTTAATGCCTCTGAGCAAGTGGCGCGGTGCATTTGTGGAAGCTAACAGAAGACTTAGCAGTGTAATTAATGAAACATGACACGTTACAAATAAATAAAATTCTCAAAAACATTTCATTTCCTTATAACTTTTAAATTAGAAAATTTTAAAAATAGCTCTAAATGCTCTATAAACTATTGTCAAAAAGCTTAACCAAAACACAATAAATTCCACACCAACTCATTTGAATCTATTGGATAAACATTAGGTTTTTAATAATAGTTTCAAATTTTCCTTCATGTGAAATCACGTCACTCTTAAATGCAAAAAAGTACATATACTTTCCTCAAAAAGCATATATCATGTCAATTTAAATTTAAGTTTATTTTAATTTCATTTTCCACAAATCTAAATCAGTTTTATCAATATTACTTTGTGTAAAACTAAATGCACGGAAATTTTTTTAAAAAAACTCACTGTGCCACACTTATTGTCCCGTCATCGGAAAAAATCTCAGTGAGTAAAAAATCAATAATTTAAAGTTTAAGATTTTTTTCAATAATTTTGGAATTATTCAATTCAATTTTTAATTTTTTCTTAATATAGTGTCATTGTTAAAAATGATCATGTGATATATGTAGTATTATATACTCTCAATTACCTACATCGGATAACCTCAATCATTTTACTATCATGTCATTATTTATGTTACATTATTATCTTTTAAATAGAATCAATTCCAATTTAATGAAGGGAAATATATTAATTTCTTTTAACAAAAATGAAATTATATTAAAAAATATTGAGAGCATAGAATAAATAAATAGTGAAGACAAAAATTGAGAAAAGAAAACTATAAAAGCATAGCTTAATTATTAAAAAGTTAATTTTTTAAGTTTATTTACGTAAGAGAATAGTCATATTTTTGTTGGGACCTGCTTTGGATGAGCATAATAAGGGGCATAAAAAGTTAAAAACCGATAAGTGCACGTGCCTATAGTTGTTTCTCTCGCTAAGAATTTTATAATTTTTCTGACGCAACAGTGATTCTACTATGTTGTTTGACAGTGTGTGAAGAGATCGGCATGGGTAAAGGGAGATTCCAGGTGAGGGAGTGGGTGACGCAGTGGCCAAGAATCTAAGATGCACATATGCATGCAGTCATGTTGCAGATAACAGTAAGTACCATAAATGTGTACTGTGCCAATTTAGTTCCCACCATACAATAAATAATTAATAGCTCAAAATATAGAAATAAATAATTAATAACTTTAAATAAACTTAAAATTTATATTTTAGTTTTGCAAAATTAGATTGTAATTATTATATAATTACTATATAAAATATTTTATAAAATAAAATTTGTATTTATTTATGTATTATAATTTACTTTTTCTAGTAAAATAACCTTTTAGTAGTAGGCTGGTTTAAGTAACGAAACTTGTATATTTTAATGTTAAAAATTTAAAACATAAATAGAAATTGAAATAATTGAAAAATACTAGAAGGTGTTTAATAATATTGTGAATTTTTTTTTGTCAAATTAACAACTTTAGTAATAACTAGATAATCTACACTGGTTGTTAAATGTTTATGTGTAAAATATTGTTTAAGCCACACGTTTAAAGATAAAGTGTTTTTCAAATGTTTTATCAAAGCTACTGCATTATTTTAAGAAAGACAACCTTTAAAGAAAGTGGCGTTTAATAATAATTGTGCTTATCAATGATTAATTTTGCAAGCAATTATAATGTTTGTAAACAATTGAGTATTAGCATCACTCTTGGTTACCTTAGTCAATTCTGGTAACACCTATTATGTTGACTAGTTAAGTATTCTAAACCTCTCCTGGTAACCCTAGTCAATCCTAGTAACACCTGTTACGTCGACTAGTCTGAGTTTCATCCACTCCTGATTTTCACTAAACAATTTTGGTATCCACCCGATACGCTGCCTAATTGAGTTTCACCACTCCTGGTTCTCACTAGACAATCTTGGTAACTCCTATTACGTTTTCTAGTAGGTGTTAAACTCAACTGAGTTAATCACCAAGTGTTTGAATTATTTTCAAAATGTATAGTCGATCAAATTGTTTACAAGTCTTAGATTATAACTGATAACAATCTCCTAACTATGTAGGGTCAAACTAGGAAGAAATCCATGGAAGAGTCGATGATTTGATGATGTGCATAATGATGATGAGGAGAAGGCTAAGTGTCTCGTCCAAAGAGTATTTTATGGTGATGGAGGCGGTGTTTAGCAATGCTATAAAAGAGGTTGGGTCAACTCTTGGAGGAAGGTGGCTAAAGGAGGGCACCTAGGTTGCTTTAGCCTAGTTGCTTTAGCCTAGGGTGACCTAATAAGAGTAATATGGCTCAAATTTGGCATCATGACAATACTCTATTTCAAAGTTGAATACAAGAGTGTGAGACACCTTTATTTATAGGCTAACAGTGTCTCCAAATTTATAGAAGCTAAACCTAAACACCTGACCTTAGCTAACTTGGAGTGCAAGGAGAAAATCCTTTCCATTAGGAGAAAGACAAGTGGCAAAAATCATCTCAAATGAGAGGAGGACATGTGGCCATTACCTATGGAGAACCCTCTTCATTCCTAGAGTAACATGTGCCTATTAACTAAGGAAAAACTCTCCAAAGGGAGAAGGACACATGACATGGATGACCCACTCTCCTTGTCCACTAAGTTAGATGAAAACTTTGACTCGTTGGTCAACTAAACCAAATTTGCATCCCATTTTGGTCAACATTGGGCCTTGACCCTTTGTTGACTTGAGTAGTCAAAATCTTATTATACTTTTCCCAAAATACAAGGCTCAAAATGATTATTACTTTAAAAGCTTCATGATGGCCCAAGAGATAGGGACTAGGTCCATTTTCCATAAATGACTTCAACTCTTATTGAAAGTGTTTGGTCATGACTAGGGGGTATGCCATTACTAACTCTTACAAAGAGGATGTGTTTACAATACAACTCAATCTAATAAACCTTGTAGGATTTTTTCTTCCTTCTTACAAAATTAAGGTTGTGAGTGTATAAGGCTTCTAAGTATATCCTCAACGTTTATGTTCTTTCACGAGTATGACTTGGTGTGTGTAGAGGGGTGTTTCCTTGGATAGATAATGCGTGGTGGTAAATGGTCAAAAGGATGATGAGCTAAAATGTGGATGGTGTAGAAGCTCATGGCCTCTAGGAGATATGGTGATGATGGTGTAGTGTTTGGTGGCTCAAAGAGAGGTTAGGCCAACTCAAAGAGGAAGGTGACTAGAGGGGCCTCATGGGTTACTCTAATCTTGATTTAAGATGAGTAGTATGGCAAAAAATGAGCTGCATAACATTACTCAACATCAAAGATGAAATACAAGGGTGGAGACACCTCTACTTATAGGCCAAGGTGTCTCCTTCTAACCCTAAAAGCATTGTTTTCCACCTTTGCTCTCATTGGCCAAAAATGAGGCCTTCTAAGGAGTTGATAAGTGTCGAAAAATCCTCTCCAATGGTGGAGGGACATGTGGCCACTACCAAAAAGAAATCCTCTCCACTCCTAGGATGCCATGTGGCCACTTCTAAAAAGTAAATAATCTCCAACGGAAGCATGACACATCGCACACACTTTCCACTTGGTTTATATATCTAACTTAAGGAAAATCCCATGCTACTTAGGTAGCAAGATATTTTTCTCTTTCAACTCTTTCTTTCTTTTCTATCCATTTCATTTGTTCATATCTTCGTCTTTGAATCTCTCTTTTTCTCTTGTCACTCAATAGCTTTCTCACTTTTTCCTCAAACTCACCTTCTCTTTCAAAGAACCTTTCTACACCTTTTAGAAAATATTTTCCTTTTTAATGAGTTCTCTCATCTCATATTTGATCTTGGTTTGTTAAAAGGGAAGAAGGACAAATTCTCTACATATGCATGCTCTCAAGTCACACCAATCTTGTATTGGAGATTTTTTACCTTTCTCAACCTTAGATTTCTTTGATTACACCATTCACTTTCATGTCCTTCAAACCTAGAGATGCATAAACTAAGTATATGATATTTACCATGCCCAACTATGAATGGATCACTAGTGTAAAAACAACGTATAACGTCACACGTTCAATGTCCAACCACTGAATAACCAACGTTAAAAATGATCGGTGCAATTTTGTAAATAAATGCAATTCATATACGTCGTTTAGAGTTTTAATTCTACGTCAATTCGTTATATTGGGTAAATTTTGCAAAAATGCTTGGTGCAAAGGTGAAAATGTATTTACGTATGACGTCGAATGCCCTAGAAATAGACTTCAAAAGGATATAAAACGTCGAATGCCCCAACGTTAGACGTTAAAAGGTTAGTGAATTAAATAAAAAAATTGAGAAGGAGATTGAAAATTCATTCACTTTATCTTAGCGCGAGACCCTCTTTTCTGGAACAAAGTTTGACGACCATCACATGTAATCTTTCTTTCATTTGTTACAAATGCATGTTAATTAATTACTTTAGGTATGATTTTCGTTTGTTTAGACCGATTATTTTCGTCTTCTTGTCTTTCATAGGTGCATTCTGCTTTCTCTCTCACTGGTGAAAACACTTTATTTCGACGAACTCACCTTTTGAAGGATAGTTTTCGTTTTTGTTTTAAAGAACTTATTTGTTGTTGTGTTTTTTGTTGAACTTGTTTGTTGTTGTTGTTTGGTTGAACTTGTTTGTTGTTGTTGTTTGATTGAACTTGTTTGTTGTTTGTTATTGTTGTTTGTTATTGATACTACACTATGCGTTCATAGTTCATGCTTTATAAAATACCAAAAACTGAAATCTATTATTTTTCTGCTTTTCAAGTCTGGTAGAGTTGTAAAAAAGAATGACAATTAATTAAAAAAAATTGATCAATGTCGTATATTGACAAAATTCGACGTTAATTTGCTTTATTGATAACGTCGAGTTGTTCTATGTTCGACGTCAATTTAACGTCTCCCAATAGGACGTCGATCTCAAATTCGACGTGAAGGGCTGAAAAACACCGACGTTATAAGATGTTTTTGTACTAGTGGATGAAGCTCTTCTATTCTTTTCTCCCATGCTAGGTATGATAATGCACTAGTATTCTCACCAAAGAATGGAATGTCACTCTTAACTTTATAATGTAGCTCATCCTCACCATGACTTAAATGCAAGCTAAAATAAAAACTCATTTGTTTCAAAAGAATTTTGAAAAATGATTTTCACAAATAATCCTAGATATTTTTAAGATTTTTGAAATTGACTTATGTAAACAAAGCTTGTATTTCAAATAAAATTCCTTAAGAGACTTAAGGAGACAAGAGAAACTTAAGTTCACTTCCAAGAAAGAGAGGTGAATCACTATGGATTGCTTAAAAATTAAGTTTGTCCTAGCCAAAGATTACCTCAAGTTCTCTTGTACCAAACTTCTCAAAGGGATTTAAACTTGAAATACAAGTTGACACACACTAGACTATCACAATTATAAAAAGCAATTCAAGCTAATCTGTGTGGCCTAATGGTGAAGTTAGAAGGAACTTTGGCCCCCTCTTACTCACCAACTACAAATAACATTTAAATAATAAGTATCCAATGTTTTTGTTAGGAAAAACCCCTAACAAGTCGAATATACAAGTCCAAAGGAACGCAAATACAATGTTACAACTTAAAAAATACACACAAATCTTTCTTCCTCACCAAATGTATACTCTCTTATCTTTTATTTTAGACCAAGACTTCAAGCTCTCCACAAGGCCTTCTTCACCTAAGATGCTACCACCAAGATGTTGGATCACCTCTAGGACAAAAAACCTTCACCAAAAGAGATCAATACCACCAAAAATCGAAAAAGAACCAAGGAGAAAAGCAAGAAAAGGTCAAAATGAACAAGACTATCTCAAATGGAATTTTTAGATGACAAAACCAAGATTAGCAAGGATACAAGCAAGCAAATAAATGATTAAGAATAAAGGTTCAACACTCAAAAGAAATTCCTAAGGAAAAGCTCTAGAAAAGATCACAACAACTCAAAAATTATTAGAGTAGAAAATGTGTTTTTGTCCTTTAGCTAATTTTTGAGCACATGTGGCACTAGACCAACTTTGTAGAATTAAATGGCCTGGACCAGCTGCTGGAATAGGGGTTTGGGATGTGAATTTAAGGTTCAAAACAACCACCAAATCATCATACAAATGCACACAAAAAAGTAGTGGTGGTAGTGTGAAATGTACCTTGCTTTTTTGTCACTTTTTCTTTTCCTATTTTGTCTCTTGTTTTTCTTGTAAATTTCCAAAAAATAAAGCACAAAAACAAACACCTAAAATCAAATTTTAAAGATGCCTTTAAAGATGTATAAGGTAACGCACACAAAATGGTAGATAAATCCTATTAAAATCAAGATTTTGGTAAGAAACTCAAAAATGACATGTATGAAACCTAACTCTATGAATTTTTTGATGAAATAACAACAAATATTAACTCAAATATGCAAGGAAAAAGCACTCAAAGGTTCCTAAAAGGTGCATTTTCGAAAAACACTCTAACATATATTTTTGGTGCTTTTTTCAAGGTTACACTTGGAAATAAAGACATGTAAAGGGCTAAACTTGACTCTAGACAACATGGATGGATTCAAAAATTAAAATGACACCAAACACACATATATACATGAATAAAACAGTGGAAAATGAGTCAAAAACCGAAAAGGCACATCAAAAACCAAAAACACATCAAAAACCTAATGGAAAAGAGGAATGGTTCCAAGAGTAAGTAAAGTAGAACCATAAAAACAAAAAAAAAATGGTAACAAGATTATAACCACAGTTATCAAACTCTCGATTTAACTCGTTAACTTGGACGAGTTTGTGTTCTTAGTCATTGTTGCTAACTCGATAGTAAACTTGGTTTCCGAGTAAACTCGTCAGACTTGTTAGCGAACCCAGTAAAATCATATAAAATCGCGATTTTGCCGCGATTTGACGTGTTTAAAAAAGATAAAAAACAAAAAAAAGAAGAATTTTTTGAGATTTGTATTTAATGACCTGATTAGGTTCGTCTTCTTCGTTGTGCTTCACTCCACCACTGTCTACGTTCATGGTCGCTGTTTGTAGTGTTCTCGTTCATGGTCTTATGGTCGCGCTCACTCACTGTCGCAGTCGCTGTCACGTTTTCTGGTCATGCTTCGTTGGCTCACAGTCGTGCACTTAAGCCGCTCGTCGTTTGCCTCATTCACAATCGTTGTTCGCCTTGTTCGTGGTCGCGCCTTGTTCGCCGACCGCCTTGCTCGTGGTCGCGCCTTGTTCGCCGACCGCCTTGCTCGTGGTCGTGCCTTGTTCGCTGTCGTGATCATTGACGTGCTTGTTGCCGTAGCTCTTGTGTTGTGTCATTCGAGAATTGTGTCTGTGTGGTGGTGGTGAGTAAAAAAATTTCATTTCAAAAGTCCGTGACCATTGTCCTGGAGCTATGTTTTTAGTAATCATTAAAGAGATGTGATTATATATATCTTTTTTTAATGTTTTTAGTAATCATTTAAAAGCCCGTGATTGGTGGTAAAAATGTTTTACTATACAATTATATATCTTTAATTTCATTAAAGAACGTGATGTGACTATTGCATGCCACTACTTATTATATAAATGACATCTAAATTTGATTAAAGAGATAAGATGTGATGTGACCATTTCATGTCACTGTGTGCTTTTATTATAATGTGCTTTTATTATAATGTGCTTTTATTATATATATGAAGTCCTTATTTTATAATGAAAATCGTGACCATGCATGTCACTATGTGCTTTTATTATAAAAATGAAGTTTTATTATATAAATGAAGTCCTGATTTTATAATGAAAATCATTATGCATATCTATAGGCAGTGTTGTTTTTTTATATTATTTTAGTATGTAAAAGAAAATATTTAATATTAAATGAGTCCTTTGGCCATTGATTTTTAGTGAAAAAGTTTACAGCATCATGTTCTGAAATGCATCAAATTCAACAGAAATTAATGCAACTACATCTTCATCCACTAAGAGTATAAGTAAAAATGTTATGGGAAATCGATCTAATATTTGATGGAAACATGGGTTTGATGTTAATGGTAATTAATGGAAGAAAAGTGAAATGTAACTATTGCTCAAAGATTGTGAGTGGAGGTATATTTAGATTTAAACACCATCTTGCTAGAACAAAGGAGGATTTTGAACCTTGTGCTTCTGTTTCGGATGAAATAAAAAAATTGATGATAAAAATAGTTGCTGAAGCCAAGAATGCATCATTAAAGAAAAGAAAGATAAATATCGGTGAAGACGAGGAAGAAAGTGAGAGTATTGAAGGAGGACACAAGGTATTCGGTTTTAAAGGAAAAAAATTGTTGCTACTAATAGCAAGGGGGGAGTCCAAGCAACTATAAATCAAATGATGAAAAAAGGATACAAAGAAGAAGTTGATGCTCAAGTGGATGAATTCTTTTACACACTAGTGCCATTCCTTTTCATGTAATTAGAAATCCAACATTTGCAAAGATGTGTGAAATGATTGGTAAGTATGGAGTTGGATACACACCACCATCTTATCATGACATTAGAGAAAAGCTCTTGAAACAAGCTATGAATAAAACAGATGAAATCCTTGAGGATTATAAGGAGCTGTGGAAGAGAACTGGATGTATAATTATGTCTTATGGTTGGACAGATAGAAAAAGACGTTCTATTTGCAACTTCTTGGTGAATAGTCCTAAAGGGAAAATTTTTCTTTATTCACTTAACACTTCAGACATATAAAAAACAACTGATAAAGTTTTCAAAATGTTAGATGGTGTTGTTGAGTTTGTTGGAGAAGAAAATGGTTTTCAAGTTGTCACTGATAATGCTACAAATTTCAAGGCAACTAGAGAGTTTTTTATGCTAAAGAGGGAAAGATTGTATTGGACTCCATGCGCAACATATTGCATTGATTTGATATTTGAAGATTTTGAAAAGAATTTAAAGGTCCATGAATTGAGAATTAAGAAGGGAAGAAAGATTACCACTTACATTTACAGAAGATCAATGTTGATTTCCTTGTCGAAAAAGTTCACTATAGGTCGAGACTTGATAAGACCGGGTGTGACTAGATTTGTCAACACTTATTTAACTCTTGCTTGTCTTCATGAATTGAAGGCATCATAGTTGACCATGTTTAGCTCTGAAGAGTGGAAGACAAGCAAGTTTGGAACTTCACAAGAGGGTAGGAAAGTAGAATATGTGGTATTAGATAACCGGTTTTGGAAGAATGTCTCACATGCCTAAAATTTGTTGCCCCTTTTATGGTGGTTTTAAGATTAGTGAACTCAGATGTAAAACCCGCAATGAGTTTCATTTATGAAGAGATAGATTGTGCAAAAGAGAAGATTAGGTCTAACTTTAATATTATCAAAAAGAGGTAAATTTTCAAGCTTTTACTCATTCAATGTTTAATTACTTATGTGTGAAATTATTTCTGATATAGCATAATTGATGTAGTTATGAAGAGGTTTGGGGAATATTTGATGCTCGATGGGATAATCAACTTCATAGGCCTTTGCATGCAGCTGCCTATTTTCTGAACCCCCATTTCCATTATGAACCTAACTTTAGATGTGATGATGGTGGAGAGGTGAGAGAAGGATTGATACCAGATATGGCAAAAAGAAAAAAAAATAATTTACAAATTGTTGAATTTCATTATGCTAGAGGACTTTTTGGAATGGAAGATGCAAAGGAGTGTAGGAAAGAGTTAAATTTTGGGGAATGGTGGGACATGTTTGGTGGAACTCCAGAGTTGAAGAGATTTGCTATTAGAATTCTAAGCTTGACTTGTAGTTCTTTTGGATATGAGTGTAATTGAGCTCATTTGAAATGGTAATTTAAATTATTTTTAATTTATAAATTTCTTTATTATGTTTATATCTTCACTAAAAATATTATATTTCATTTTAGGTTCATACAAGGAGAAGGATTCGTTTGCATCAAAAAAAGATAAATGATTTAGTTTATGTGATGTATAACTCCAAGTTGAAAAGTAGACAAATTCGAAAAACTGTAGCTCTTTCATTTGATGACATTGAATCAAATGATGAATAGATAACTGAAGAGGCAAATGATGTTGTTGAGATTGATCAAGTTGAAGGTGAAAATGTTCACTTAGATGGGACAACAACAGATTCTGCTCTTGATCTTGATAACATAACATTTGGGGACAATGAGGATGCACAACATTCATCAGAGGAAGAGTTAGATGAGGATGATGATGGAGATGATGATGCCATTATTAGAGGATTAGAGGATTAAACATAAAGACTTTGACATTTCAATTTATGTTTTACATTATATTTCTATGAACTTATGTATTTGAATTTATATAATTTTGTTATCTTATTTGAATTAGGATGTTATTTATATTTTTTTTCATGCAAAGTAAACTCTTACCAGTTTACAGGTCGAGTTTACTAGACTCTTATGAGTTTACATAAACTCTCGAGTTTGACAACCTTGATTATAACAAGTAAGAACAACACATAGACACATAAAACCAATAGAGATAGATAAGGAAACCAAGGAAACTTAGCTCTTGAAGAACCAAGGCTCTTGATACAAATGATGGCAACCTCCTTAGCTAGGTTGGGCCAAAGCTAGGAGATGTGCATGGACAGGTGTTTCCTTGGATGGATAGTGCAAAAAAGTGGTGGTAAATGGTCCAAGGATGATGAGCTAAGGTGTGGACGGTGTAGAAGCTCATGGCCTCTAGGAGATATGGTGGTGATTGTGTACTGTTTGGTGGCTCTAAGAGGGGTTAGGCCAACTCAAGGAGGAAGGTGACTAGAGGGGCCTCATGGGTTTCTAGTATTGATCTAAGATGAGTAGTATGGCCAAAAATGGGAAGCATAACATTATTCAACATCAAAGATGAAATACAATTGTGGAGACACCTCTATTTATAGGCCAAGGATGTCTCCTTCTAACCTTAAAATCATGATCTCCCACCTTTGCTCTCATTGCCACAAATGAGGCCTTCTAAGGAGTGGACAGTTGTCCACAAATCCTCTTCAATGGTGGAGGGGCATGTGGCCACTACCAAAAAGAAATCCTCTCCACTCCTAGGATGTGATGTGACCACTTCTAAAAAGCAAATCCTCTCTGACGGAAGCATGACACATGGTACACACTTTCCACCTGGTTTGGATGTCTAACTTAAGAAAAATTATATGCTACTTAGGCCTTAATACAAGCCTTAAACAAACCTACACTACATGATCAAATACAATGGCCTAAATATCCTACACTACTCTTTAATCCATGCTCCATCATGGCTCCAAAGGTGGTCTAAAGGGTAGAGTTTAGACCATCTTTATGGATGACTTCAAGTCTTCTTGTAGATGCTTCACCATGGCTAGGGGGTATGCCATCAGAAATGGTTTCTGAAGAAGAATAAATAAGGGATGAGAGAGATGTGATATTTTCACAAAAGAGTTTGGGAAAGAAAGAAAACTTCATAATTGGACAAAAGTGGAAGAATTGAAAAATTCTCCTGAAGTCGCCGGATTCCTTTAGAATGATAGGAGTGGAAGGTGCTTTCAATAGCACTTTCTCTAAAACTTGTGCCTTCTTCTTTCCTCTCACAAGTTCTTCTTTTTATTTCTTTGCTCTCTCATATATTTTGTCCTCTCATTTTCTTCTTTTGTGTTATCCTCTCTTTCTTTCCTTTCTTCTTTTACTCTCTCCTCTATTATATCTTGAAGGGCCTCATTTAAATAATTGAGCACGACCTTCTCTTTTTCTGCACATAATGAGGAAGAGGAGCTATAAGTGTGCGAAGGTGAGGATGAGCCGACTCATTGGTGACAATTGCTTCACCCTTAATGCATATGGCCTTTTTGTTAGGGTAGGCAAAAACTATATGACCATGTCTTAAACATTTAAAACATTTAATATGACTTGGTCTAGAAGGGGATTTCAATTTTTTTTTTGTTCCAATTGAGTTTGTATTTTTGAAAACTTGACACAATCATGTCCTTGCCGTTAGTACCTGACATCGTTAAAGAGAGTGCCACATGTCAATTCGTGGGTTGTTTAAAATATTTTTACTTTTATTTTTTATTTGTTTATTTAAAAAATATATAAATTTGTCACATGTGAAACAAACATTGTGCCACATGGTAATGACAATGTTTGATTGTGGTAGTGACAGTGTCACGTGTCACTGTCATGCCACATGTCATTGCATTAGTCTCAATTGGATCCTTGTATTTTTATTTTGTCTTAATTTTTTTTAAAAATTAAACATTTTTGTCCTACTCCAAATTTAAACAAAATTTAATTTGTATATAAATGTTATACAAATAATTTTATTAAAAATTATATTTTTATTAAATATGTTTAAAAAGATTAAGTTTTTTTACATTTATATTTTGTTAATTATATAAATGTTAATTATGCTCTTTAAATATACTTATAAGAGTTTAAAAAAATAATGACATGACACACTTATAGATATATTAATCATGTCATGTCAATATTTTTTTAACATATATTTAAAGAACATAATTAACATTTATATATTTAACTAAATATAAATATAAATAAATTTAATTTTATTAAAAATATTTAATTAAAATATAAGTTTTAATAAAAATATTTGATAACATTTACATACAAATTAAATTTCGTTTAAATTTAGAAAGAGACAAAAAAAAATTTAAAAAGAATTATGACTATATTGAGACACACGAAAACTGCACATACACATAGCATGATGGTGAGATTATCACTATCATTACTATATTACACTATTATTATTATGTGACACTATCAATTTGTATGTAACAAATTTTTATTTAAAAATATTAAAAAAATCTAAAAAATAAAAATAAAAATATTAACACGTGACATCCACTTTAACCGTATTAATACCATATTAAAATAAGAACCTCATTTAATCAATTTTTCCAAAATAAAGATTTAATTCAGAAAATAGAAATCAAGAAACTCATTTAAAAATGAGTAACAAAAATAAAGATATCGAAAATGCTTAACCTTATTATAACAATTTTAATATAAAAGTTTTCATAATTTTTTTAACAAATATAAAAACTATACTGAGAAAATAAAAAACTGAGTACCATATTAAATAATTGTAAAAAAAAAATGCATTCATCGTGTCTTATGCCTGAGAGTCACATAAGGGCCAAAAAAAGTCTCTTTGTGAGATTTAGCCGTTCATGCATACTTCTTACAAAAGGAAAATCATAAATACAATGATATATTATTAAAAAAAAAACCCTTTTCTCATGACCAAGTTTAATAAAAAAACTTATTAGTAGGTGTCTGAGTTTTTCAAAAGATGAACTTGGATATTTAGGCCATAAAAATTATCCTATTTTTGTAACAAAAGAAGTAACCTCATTTTACACGTTATCATAATAGTGGATAAATAAAGCTGCATCCGCTGGATAAGGTCACTGACTCGAACACACACCAGATCTTATCTGCTTTTTATTATTATTATTATTTATTATTATTATTATTATTATTATTATTATTATTATTATTATAATAATAATATTATTATTATTATTAACTTCAATTTTCAGAACCAAAAAACGTTATTGTGGTTGATGACACCTCCAGTGTAAAAGTAAGAACTTGACAAAAAGTTAGCGTTTTTTTGGACGATTCTCAACTCAATGGTTTCACAAATTTTACCATTAATACTTTTTATTTATGGTTCAGATTTGACCCCAATCGATGTTTCTCCCCCTGATTTTTAATTTGATTTTTCTATAATTTTATCCTCTTTCGTTTTTCCTGCACAGAGCAAGATACGAAAGATACTTGTAGACACACCCAACAAACTCTGAACTTGAAGGCCCGGAAATTTTGAACTTGAAGAGAAGGGAGAGAAGAGTTTGTTCAAATTCAATTTCAAATCCATTTTGGGGGAGCATTGTCTCAGCAAGTTTTTCACATCATAGACATGTCTACCAAGTTTGGAAGATTGGTCTCTTTGGTTTACAAGAGAGGATTTTCCACCTCCACCAGCATTCAAAAGGGTGGTTCTGAGCAAGGTGTGAAATCATTGAACCTCTGTTCTGCAATTAATCAGGCTCTGCACATTGCCTTGGACTCTGATCCACGGTTGGTCTCTCCGTTTATTTATTTCTAGTGAGAGTGTGAGAGGTTATAAGAGTAATCTTGATCTTACATTTCTAGATGCATGATGAATATTGGTCTAATTAGTTTTAACCCTTATCATTCATTTCAATTGTATAGTTTAAATTCAGTGATATAAGGATCTCATACAGTATCAACTTCACCTAATTTGTTTGTTTTATTTATTTATCTTTCCTTTTCCTTAATGTGTACAAACAAACTGCTTGGAATTAGTTCTGTTTAATTACTTCTTCAAACTGTGTTGAGTTCTTGTCTTACGCTTCGATTTGTACATAGTCTGCTGGAATTTGTATAATTTCAAGTTAACTTAACTCAAATCATATCAGGTGATGAAATGGTTTGAAACATGTCCTTTAGCTTTAGGAATTTCGGTGTGTATCATTTGCCTTGTTTCCCTTTTATTCTGAAAGGTGGTTTCCAAATTTGATATCAGAAAATAGAAAAAAAAAAAAAAAAACCTTGGAGTGGGGGACTATGCGGGAAAGAAAACATTGGACTGTAACACTATAGCATCTAACATCATTCCAAGAAACATTAAATTCCCAGAGTTTTTTCATTTTCATTTTTACTTTTTTGTTAAAACTTGATCTTTATTTTAGATTTGGGGCTTCTGTTAAGGAAATGATTTTATATTTTCTATAAAGGACCTAATAGGGAAGTCTACAAATAATTGCTGGTGACTCCCATGTCTCAAATCCCCTATATAGAACATTATTTTGAGATTTAATGGAAGAGTGAATTCTTATGTAAGCTAAACTTTGTTCACAAAGGTTGCTCTTGGAAGCTTTGTATTTCAACACTCTTTTAAACTATGTTAAAGTAATATTCAGATGTTGCATATCTTGATGAAGCGTTAGCATGTTTGAGAAGTTGTTTGGTTCTGTTTCTTCTAATACGTTGACAAACTGAGTTTCTGTGTTACATATCCTACTTTAAGGTTCTATCAGTTGCACTATTATGAGTTGTTTATGTATAGCATGAATATCTGGTGTACTTCCTTATCTTCTGTTGCACATCATCACAGCTCTTATGTGTTTGGAGAGGATGTAAGCTTTGGTGGTGTCTTCCGTTGCACAACAGGATTAGCAGACCAATTTGGTAAAAAGAGGGTTTTCAATACCCCTCTCTGTGAGCAGGTATTTATTTTTATGATTTCACATTGCCTTTGTGATTCCTTTTTCTTTCTTTCTTCCTATCTCGCATGTGAATGTCTGATATTTAATAAGCATGAATATATGGTTCTAATATCACACAAATCAGAAGTAAATTCTAACATTCAAGATGATTTTCTATCAAAGAAAGGCAAAAGAAGCATAAAATAGAGCATTTTCTAAACCATGGTCTGATGGAATCTTAACTCTTAAATTGTGTTCAAAGAATTTGATTGTGCATTTTACCGATTTTTTCTTTTTACAACAACTATCTTTCTAATTATTTTTGTAGTTTTTATATCCTAAGAATTGACATAAATTTTTATACTGCAATGCTACTCCCAGGGTATTGTTGGCTTTGGTATTGGTCTTGCAGCTATGGTGAGTCTATGAGGTTAAAGTAATTCATTTATAACTGTGTTACAAAACCTTACTACAATCTGATACATTCAAGCTATTTATGTATTTTACCTGACAGGGAAATAGAGCCATAGCAGAAATCCAGTTTGCAGATTACATTTTCCCTGCTTTTGACCAGGCAAGCTACCTTCCCAGGCTTGGTTTAGTCAAAAAGCCCCTTTTGATCAGTAATTGACCAATTTTAGTTTCCAGATTGTCAATGAAGCTGCTAAATTCAGATACCGAAGTGGGAACCAATTTAATTGCGGTGGTAAACTTTTTTCACTGCTTCAATATTGAAGTTTGGCTCATCTCTATTTTCAGTTCCTGCATTCATTTTTTGTTCTCATTTATAGGTTTAACAATTAGAACCCCGTATGGAGCTGTGGGCCATGGTGGGCATTACCACTCTCAGTCCCCTGAGGCTTTCTTCTGTCATGTTCCTGGTATCAAAGTATGCTGGTTTCATATGGACTTCAGTGTGTTTGTCAGAACCTTAATTTCCTTCACTTCTATTTCTTTCCATGTTGTTCAAATAAAAAGACCACTTACAATATAGTGTGTGATTGTTCAATATATTTTATAAATATTCAAATTCTAAACTTAAGGTAGTATGGCAAGGCAAGAGTTTAAATCCATGGCAATCATAAATTGCTCACTTGTCCACTTAAGAATATTATCAAGGTGAGTGGAATAGTAATGACTGCAAAATCTTTTCAACGAAGTTGAAGACTAAGTTATTCAATAAAGATATCATCTAAAAGGAAGATTAAAGATTTTAATGTATAATATAGTCAAATGGACCGAACAATATTTAAGTGGACTGCTATTTTATTATAGAAAAGGTTCCTTTGACTAAGATGCATCTAGATAACATACTCTCAAAGTCCTTAAGGGGGGTAATCTTAAAAAGTGGGTTTTAGATCTAACTCAATCTCACAAAACTGCATTATAAGGTGAAGTTTGCATTCACTTTATATATTATAATTTGGTTATATCTTTAGTATGTCACCTCATACTGGAAATTGGACATTTAGAACAATGAAAATAAATATTTATTGATGATTCGATAGTGGGTGACATGATAGGCTCAAGAAATTTCTCTAGGTTAGATTTTGATAGAATCTTAGAAAGTGTGGATTTTAGGCATAGCACAATTTCATAAAAATTAGCTTGTTAAGTGAGCTTTACATCCATTTACATACTATAATTTAATCACATCTCAAGTCAATATGGAATCTTGGATATATACTCATAATATTGGGCTCATACGTAATCTGTATGCTTGATCATAAGATGGAATGTTGAATATGTTTAAACTACATTTTCTAGAATTTTAGTAGGTTGAAGTAGATTTGTATACTTTATCCATTCAGGCCCAATAGAACCACAAGTCATGGTCTCTCAATAGTTTTGCTCTTTCTCCATGTCCCCTATATTTCCATTGATTGGGATTCAAGTTTATGCCAGTTTCGTTTTAAATAGCATGCCGCTCATTTCTTGTGGGAAAACAAAATTTCTTTGAATATTTTGCCTTTCTTAGATAAGTACTTTTCCCCAAATGCCTTAACTAAGTTTCTTTGTAGGTGGTCATCCCCAGAAGTCCACGAGAAGCAAAAGGGTTGTTATTGTCTTGCATTCGAGATCCAAATCCTATAGTATTTTTTGAACCGAAGGTTGTTTTCTACCAAAATAGCCTTAGTGAATTATGAGCATAGTATGCACCTTTTACATTTTTAATGTGATTCATGGTTTCAGTGGCTTTATCGTTTGGCCGTAGAAGAAGTACCGGAGGATGATTACATGCTGCCTTTATCTGAGGCTGAGGTACACATGACACACTGAATAAAAGTAAATTTTTGCACAACACAATTGAGACGTGATTCTGGGAAACGTTTACTCTGATGAATATTGAAATGTGTATTCAGGTGATTCGGCAAGGAAGTGATGTAACACTTGTGGGATGGGGAGCTCAATTATCTATAATGGAACAAGCTTGTACTGATGCGGAAAAAGTAAGTGGCTGTTGCACTGCAACTGATAGCTCTTGAAACATGTATTCTGCATCACACCATATTATTTTTGTTCACACCAAGGAAAACTTCCCAAAAGGTTCACATGAATAGGATCAAACTAGAACTATACATATATATAGGGAGTCTAAAGTATCAAGAGCATCCTATTCACTATTCACTGGCTCTCCTCTATGGTTTTCAAATGGCTTGATAAGTTAGATGATATTCTTTTAAACTACTTTGTGTTAATTCACAAACTGTGTTTACACAAGAACAAGATCGTTCTGTTCTGTAAAAGAAAGTTTGACATTTCAATTTCTCATTTCTGCTATAATATATGACCTGCATATAAGGAGTTCAGTTCGTAAGTGGATGCCTACATTTTCATCTCTTAAGTGAAATTCAATTCTAATGTTATTATGAGATTCTGCAGGAGGGAATTTCTTGTGAATTGATTGATCTGAAGACACTAATTCCTTGGGACAAGGAAACAGTAGAGGCCTCAGTTAACAAGACAGGAAGATTGCTTGTGAGTATACAGTTTACAGAATAATACTGTAACCTTGTTTGGTATCAACTCACATGATGCACTGCTGTAATTTGTAGGTTAGTCATGAGGCTCCGATAACTGGAGGTTTTGGTGCTGAAATCTCAGCTTCCATTGTTGAGCGTTGCTTCTCAAGGGTATGCTTATATATTTTTATGTATACCTCTGAAAGCTGGAGTATTTAATTAGAATGATTTAGTACCATGTGCATACAAGTGTAGCTCCCAGCCCATAATGATTTAGTACCATGTGCATACAAGTTTAGCTCTGCTACGTATGAGTATCTATGTATGAATATGTATATATATATATATATATATATATATATATATATATATAATGTTTATAAATCTATGTATGAATATGTATATATATATATATATATATATATAGTGTTTATAAATCTATGTATGAATACGTGTATATATATATATATATATATATATATATATATATATATATATATATATATATAATGTTTATAAAGTGTAATTTAAACCTAATCTTATAAAATTGATTTATAATTAAGGTTTGCATCTATTTATATATTATTATTTAATTATTTAATTTTATTTCTATTCGATGTAGGAATTTTTATACATATGTCTAAAGCTGGTATTTGTCTTTTGTAATACATGTCTTAAGCTTGTATTTGTCTTGTGACACAGTTAGAGGCCCCTGTAGCAAGAATTTGTGGTTTCGACACTCCTTTTCCTTTGGTTTTTGAACCTTTCTATATGCCAACCAAAAATAAGGTAATGTTTTTGTTTACCTCAAATTTATCTTTTTTTTTTATGCATCATGTTTAAGATATGTGACTGATACAAGGTTGTCATTCATTATGCAGATATTGGATGCAATTAAATCCACTGTGAAGTACTAATGAACTTAGTCACCATTTTTTGGTCATCTATAAAACCTTGATACCATTCAGTGATGTGATGCATTAGTAAAGTGTAACACGGAAGTAGGTGGTTATACAAAACTGTTATATAAAAATATCAACAAAAGAACAATGGGCATACACTATGTAGTGCCTTCAATTTGAAAGGAGTGATCCCCATCAGTAAAAGTTTCCTATTATAAATAGATTTCTCCCTTTAAGTCTTTGGCCTTCATAATGTGTATCAAAACACAGACACTTTCATTTATCATCCAACAAAGAAACAAAACAATCTGTGTTAAAAAAATCCATAAGTTATTACACCAAAACTTAAGTTGGTCTATAGAATTTTGGACAATAAGTCATTTTCGATGCACTTCTTATTTGACCATCCGAAATTTTACCCAAACACGAGCAAAAGTTAACATCTCAAATAAATGTTTTTCAGAAAATATAATTTTTTTTAACTGAGTGTTGTTTTTGCATAACCGAACACATAACTTGTAAAGTTTCTTTTCACTTAGTAAACTTTTTACTGTACGGTATTTGTAAAGTTTTTTTTCACTTAGTAAACTTTTTACTGTACGGTATTTGTCCTACAAGTCTCCTTCATCCTTTATCGAAAGGTGGGTGTTTGCAGAAAATTCAATGACACTCAAGTTCTTGGTTAGAGATTTTGATCAAATTTAAGTGAAATCAAAGTACGATTAAAATAATATATAGGTATATTTTGATAATCACGGGCTTCGTTTGAATGGCCACACTTAGGGATCCATTCGTCTAGAGGCTTAATGACTAGTTTTTTTGTGAGAAATTGCACTTATTTTTGGCTAAGTTATCCAATGTGAGAATGTCTTCGAAAGGCACAAGGAGGTACTAGTAGGCGGTGTCTTAGCTCAGCAAGGAACGTAGTTATCAAAGGATGGATGCAGGCTTTGACTTGGGAAACATAGTACCCAATACCCGGTATTCGGTACCTACTGTTGATCATTGAATTTATCCCTTCAGTAATATAATATTCGATATTCTATGGTCGCTATATCAATTATACTAGCTATAAGTTATCTAGTACTAGGTACTAGATAAATAGTATCTTGTTAATGTTTTAAGTAACTTCTTTAAAAGTTATAGTTGATAGGACCGAGAGGTCTTCGGCCACATACAATATATGTACATTATTTTAAATTATCATTAATTTTTATTCAAATATCCATGAACAATATGAAAAAGAGAGCATTGAATAATAATAATATAATAAATAATTATAAATAAATAAATAAGTTATCAATAAAAAACACATTATATAAATTTTACTCATTTTTATTTTCAATCTGAATAAATCTTAATAGGCATGGCAAAAAAAGAAAGATTTAAATATTTTAGTATTAAATTTTCGTCTTATTTCTATCTTTATCGAATAATAAGTATATTCATTTTTGAATTTCTACTTGTATCTTAATGTCCACTATTAATTAAGTATTTTTTTTTTAAAACGATATGAAATCACGAAAAAAATAATAATATTACCAAATATTCAACATAAAACAAATACATATATTCTATACACATTATTTTTTTAATGTCAAATATAAAAAAAAAGGTTATTAATATCATACAAATATCAAATAAAAGTTGGATAAAATGAAAAAAAATGGTAATGATCAAATGATTCCTACAAACTTAATATAAATTTGTTACATAAAAAAAATTAAAAGTATTTTATTAATTTAAAAGGAGATGAGTATTAGAACGAGATAGATACCTAGAGATAGATCATATCTTTATATCCAATTTAAAAAACAAAATATTGTCATATATCAAGTTAGTATTTTAAAAAATATTCCCCTTTCACACAAAATAACAATAAAAATAAATATTTTCAAATATAAATAAATAGATAATGTAATTTTCAAATAATATAATATTTTTAAAAAAAATATAAACGATAAATATAAAATCAAATATATGTAGCTAAGTTAAAAAAATGATAATATCTCTAAGTAAAATAATAAACTATTTCTTGCTTTTCTAATATTTTATAGATGAAACATGTAATTTTGTTAATGTAAATCTCATTTGTAGGAGGGATGTTTTAGGATATTTAGAGTTAGAACCTTATAGAGAATTTGAAAAATTAGTGAGAATGTGGATAGTAAAGTTGTTGAAATTCCAATATGGGTAATATTTTTTATTTTTTATTTTTTAAGAAACATGGTTTATCTCACGTTTTAGATTACAAAACAAGGTGAATATTCACATTTTGAACTTTAATTTAGGATTAATAATTGTTGAATTTGGATGTGTAGAACAAAAGATATGATTTGAGATAAACTTGGATAGAAGTGAGTTTTTGACAATCAAGAAAAAGAAGAAAAAAGGTGATAGTGAAAAAAATGGAAGGAAAGAATCACTCTTTTCAAGGGAGACAACACATAGGATGACAAAGTCCTTAGATACAACCAAAATGGTTCTTAAATCACTCAAGAATTTAAGAGATTAAGATAAAAGAGATAAACTCAATTATTTATGAATAAAATTCCATTTGTCCCTTCATAAAAATGGTCCAGCTTATTTAGAAGCTTTAGTCATTAGAATTACAAAAGATCCATTAATCATAGTTGCACTCCATTTAAGCTAATAATGAATGTTGAGTAAATAATGATATTTTAGGTTCACTATTTAGTGATGGTATCAGAAAATAATGGTTGTTATAATAAATTACAAGTGACATGCTTAAAGGGATGTTACACTTTTGGTCTCTCAAAGACTGGCCAATTGGACCCTTATTACAATTTAAAATAAAACCAAACTGAATCTCATTAATTGATTAACCCAAAACATAATTTGGTCAACCAATTTTACAAAGGTTTTGACCAGTATTTAAACAAACTAATTATTTAAAACTTACCACAAAGTGGCATGTTAGTCTTTTTTCATTGGGACTATGATGCAATTCACCACTTTGGTCTTTTCTTCTCTATATAAAAAGATTTAGGGAACACATTAGGGAATCTTAGGAACCTTTTGGGGGACCTAATTTCGTCATCTCCACCATCTTTCACATTCTTCACTTTCTCTTCTTCTATTTTTATATTATTTCTATATTCCATGAAGTGTTAAGCCTTTGGGGTTGATTATGCTGAAATTTTTTAATGGATTCTAAGGTTAGAATGCAATAACTGGTTTGTTCTTTTTTTTTATTATTGTTATTTATAATTTTTTATGTCTTTTGTCTCTTAATCAATTAAAATTAATGAGTTTTAAATTATAGTAAGTTAGAACGGTGTTAAATTTACATATCATATCAATTATATGATTTCAAGGTTTATAATTTTAATTGAGAATTTACTTTTATTAAAGTTAGAAACTTTCATGTGATTGAATGAATTTTTGTCAATAATTAAGAATGTACCTTGATTAAAGGTGCAAAATTTTACAAGAATTAATTAATAATGTACTTTGATTAATTAGTTTTCTACTTGATATAAAATGTAAAAGAATAAACATGATTAAGCACAGTACTATATAAGTAAGAATGTACTTTGATTAATTTTATTATGATTAATTTGCAAAATTCTTTATTTGGAAATTTACTTAGATAGGAATCTTAGCTAAGCTTCTAGTCACTCCACTACACATCAAACACCTTAACAGAACCACCTCCCTACATCTTTATTCACTAGTGCAGTAAGAGAAAACGACACCGGTTATTTTCATCCATAGGCAGCGGTTCCTGAACCGAGGCATATTCAGGCGAGGAAAAAAGTGGTAGACTCTTTGCCTCGGTTCCGAACCGAGTTACTTTGTCTGCCTCTACTGCCTCAGTTGGAACTTGAACTGAGGCAGTAGGATCTTTTTTATTTCTTTAGCCACCTTTGTGCTTCGGTTCTGATTTCAATTCTAGATTCTAATTTCAAACCCCAAATTGAAAAAAATCAAGATTTGCAAAGACACAAGACCCGCGCTTGGAGAGAATATCCTTTACAATCCGAGTTATACCTGATTTTCCCAAGCCAGGAATTTTGTTTCAGGACTTAACCACGCTGTTTCACAAACTCAGATAACAAAACTGGAACCCCAAAATTAGATGAATAGCTGAAACCCTAAGTCGGAAAAACAAGAACAGAAACCCCAAATCTGAAAATGAAAAACCTAATTCTCCAATTCTCAATTTCAGAAACCCTAAAATGCCAAATCGAAAAACGATTCACTCCACTTCCGCCTTCCTCGCAACGCGCCACCGCCGCCTTCGTCCGTCATCGCATCCCCATTCGCACCCAACACACGAAAACAGAGGAAGAAGGAGGAGAAGGAAACTTGCGCCGCGAATCAGAACGACCAACGTCCTCGTGCAGTCGTCTCCATCGAAGAAGTCGGAGTTAGAACATTCGCGGAAGCGTTGCCGCTATCAGACGCGACCTCGCCGCGCCTCGCCGGTATCAGACGCGACCTCGTCGCGCCTCGCCACTATCAGACGCGACCTCGCCGCTATCAGACGCTACCTCGCCGCTATCAGACGTGACCTCGCCGCGCCTCGCCGCGTCTCTCCACGTCTTCACTGGCCACTCACCTCCATCACAGCACTCTCGCTGCTCGTCCGCGTTCAAGGGAAGAAGAGAAAGGGAAGAAGCTTCAGCCTATACTGCCTCCTGCTCGTGCATGTTCAAGGGAAAGAGGAGGATCTGGGCTTGCTCCGAAAGGAAAATAAAGCTCAACCCTTACTTAGGTCACTAGTTCAAGCCCATTAGGAAGGATCTGCCTTGGTTCAAAATATAACCGAGATAATATAACCCTACTGTTTTGGTTCTTCAGCTTAATCGATGCCTATTATATCAGAAAATAATAAATAATGAAAAGTATAATGGCAATTTTGAAAATATATTAAACCTTTATGCCTCGGTTCTAATTGTAACCGAGGCAGTATATTTTTTTCAAAAAGTTTCCAGTTTGTCAGTTGATTTGCAGAGGAGGAGAGGGTACAATGGCAAAACTTTATGCTTCGGTTTCTAGCTTAACCGAGGTAGTAGACATCTTGCACTTTGTTTTTTTTTAAACCGAGGCATATAACTTCCTTAAAACTACGAAAATGGCACCGTGCTTTTATACGCTTCGGTTTTAGTAAAACCGAGGCGTATATAGCGCGTTAAAAAGACATTTTTTTACTAGTGATTATGTTAATCATTAATTCCACTGCATCTCTGGATCCAGATTTGTGGATCTTCTTCCCCATTTCATTGCACTGAAACACTCCTTACATAGCATCACCTTATTCCCTATTAATCCCATCAAACACTGTTTCATCCTCCTCTAATTCATCAAATCTTCCGCTGCCTTCAACTGGTTTTTAATCCAATTCGTTAAGTGCTCATGATTTGTTGAACTATCCGGTAGAACATGCCGAAGAGCAAGTCATCATTGACTCACTAACCCTCATGGTCTGAGGTGATTAATTTTATACAGTTTTTAATGGTTGTTGTAGTGGTGATGACATCACCGAATAAGGTATTAAACATTTAAGAGATCACACTAGTACAGTAAAGAGAAACGACAACGACTATTTTTACCTATCTGCACCGGTTCTGCAATCGAGGCATATACAGGCGAGGTAAAAAGTCTATCACTTTTTGCCTCGGGTCTGAAATGAGGCAAAAAAGTGTATGCTTTTGCCTCGGTTCAAATACAACCGAGACAATAGAGGGTTCTTTACTAGGCAGCAGAGGGGGTCTTATGCCCCAATTTAAAGTTGAACCGAGGCATTTGTTTAATTTTACTCAGGAAATCAACATCAAATTTAAACTTGTCTAACACAGTTTATAAAACATTTAACAAAAATGCATAATAATAAGATATGGGTAACAGGAAATACCAATTTTATATCGCATAAACCTCACGAAACAGACAAGATAAAATTCAAGAAAAACGCAGACATAGTTCATAACTAGCAACTTATGCTGGCAACAAAAAAGTACAACAATAACCCTTACAACAAAATAAAAATCCAAAATGCAAAGGACCAAAATAACCAACAATCATCCTTCACTCCTTCCTTCGCTTATGTTGCTGATTCAGATCATTGTCCTTAATTTTCTCAAGGACCTTATCACCAGAATCAGAAGGTTTTGAAACCTCGACTGCATCATCCATACTTTCATCATTATCATCATTTTCGTAATTTTCATTTGACTCCTCAGGGTTTTCATCTTCAGACTTCTTTTCCCATGATTCTATCAAAGTCATCATTTCCCTATTAATCTGTAATAAAATAACATAAATGACAAAAAAAAACTGAGATCAAACAAAAATAAAAATCTGGATCGGGTGAGTTAACAATTGTAGAATACTCCAACCTAAGAAGCATAATCACACAAATTCAAAAATAAAGTGAACTGAAGCAATCTAGGGCATAAGCATTTCAAAGTAAATCAGAACACAAAGAGGAATACAAATAAGGATGGACCTTATTTGTGACCACCTTCACATGACGCGCCAATGCTCACAAGAGCCTCTGCCACCAAAGCCGACGCGCCTCCGTGCAGCACCTTGAAGGACTTCACCATGTGCAAAATTAAACCATAAAGTTCCCATCTTTGCTAAAGACAAACAAAAAATCAGAACAAAGAGCAGCCAAAAAACCAGAACAAAGAGCTTCTGGAATGTCGGGGTAGGAATGCAGATCTGGGTCGCTTGGTGGAGCAGTTACGGCAGGCAGAGCAAAAAGACTAGCGCCGGAAACCACCGATCCCGCGATTGTGCTGGCTATGTGGGTGTCGTGACCATCATCGTCGCGAGGGGATCTAGACTCGAGGATGGTTGGGGTCGTTGTCGCCCGTCGGAGGTCTCGTCCATGGAGTGGGACTCGAGGACGAGGCCGAACTCGAAGCAGAGGATGTCGTCGGTGGAGTGGTCTAGGACGAGGCCGCACTCGGAGCAGACGATGTCGCCAATGGAGTGGTCGGGGATGAGGCTGCACTCAGAGCAGAGGATGTCGCCGGTGGAGTGGTCGGGGACGAGGCCGCACTCGGAGCAGACGATGTCGCCGGTGGAGTGGTCGGGGACAAGGCTGGACGACGCGAGAAAGAAGGCACTCAGTCGCACTAGGTTTTCCTTGGTTGAACATTTGGGGGAAATTTTTATCCTTCGCATATAAGAAAGGCTTTTATGCCTCGGTCCTTTTTGCCCCCGAGACAGTAAAGGCTTGTATGCCTCGGTCCTTCCTACCAACTGAGGCAGTATCTCTGCCACCATTATCGTACCAGATGAAAGGTTTAATTAATATAATATTTGTGGGGTTTATGCCTCAGTTCATCCTGCTAACCGAGACAGTATTCCCTTTAGACATCGGTTGCTTGACAACCGAGGCATATAGTGTTCTAAATATTACGAAACTATCACCATGTTTTGATACGCTTCGGTTTTGCTAGAACCGAAGCGTAATATGCGAGTTAAAAATACGATTTTTTACTTGTGTCATTTTTAAAGTTGCGATTTGACATTGAACGCATGAAGACAAATTTTGCACTATTGATTCAAAAATATTAATTTAAGAAGCTTGATATATAAAGACATTTAAGTGTATATAAAGACATTTACATATATTTGTTTGTGTATTGTGATACCATCCTTTGCTGTTTGATATGATGGTAAAGAGCATTTGTATGTAGAAAATACTTGTTTAAGTAAATCCATTAAATACCTACAAGAGACTAGTGATGCGAATATTTTTGTTGTTGCGAAATGTTCAAAATCAAATTGATTCACAAATAATAATAAAAGTGTTAAGAGGTGAACTTTAAGCTTAATTTAATTCAACACCACAAAATCAGCTTATAAGGTGAAATTTGTATACATTGTATATTATAAATTGATTTTATCTTTATTCGATGTAGAACTTCCAACACACCTCCTCACATCGAGGTATAGACATCATCTCAAGTGATGAGTGGTCCGATAACGGTTCGATAGCTGGTAAACAACATGTCTAACCAATAACTAGGATAGGCTCTAACCATATATCATGCTAAGAAGTGAACTTTAAGCTTAATTTAATCCCACAAAACTGACTTGTAAGGTGAGGTTTGTACCAACTTTTATATATATATATATATATATATATATATATATATATATATATATTATAAATTGGTTTCATCTCTAATCAATGTAGGACTTAAAACAAATCAAGGTTTAGTTTTTTTTTTAAATTGAACTATTATGTTTTTGTGGCAAGTGTTAAAACTATAAAGATTTATAATTGGTTCATAAATGAGATAAAGTTTAAAGTATAAAAATAACAAGAATCATATAAAAATAATTAAAAAAAATACTTTTTTAATTTAGCAATTTTATATCATAAAATATTTAAAATGTTTCTTTTATAAAAAAAATGTTTGACAAATTTATAATGACAATAACAGTATAAAGTTTGTTCAATTTTGTTTAGATTTTATATTAAGTTTAAACTAATTCATATCTGGTTATGTTTAGTTTGAGTATCGGTTTAAAAAAAGTAATTACATCAAACTGAGTCTAAATGGGATGTAAAAATAGAGGAAGATGTTAAACATATGAGCCTATTGTTGCACAAGAACAGAGATAGTCTTTTATTCAGAAAAATAACAATAAAATTAACAAAGTATTTTTTGAAAGAAATAAAAATTAAAAAGACAAATATACTTCACAAATAAACACCAAATTTGTTTACTCAAATAAACCACAAAATTGTTGCTTATTGATTAACTTTCAATAAACTTATTTTGCACCCTGTAATATCTACCTAAGTTTAGAAGAAATTTGAGGTTGATTAAGCTCCAAACTTGTTAGCATTACAATCATAGAAGCAAAGACATTCGTAAGTATTACTGGTAACATTGCGAATGCACTTTCCAAACCCTTCAAAGTCTTTATACGTGTTGTAGCAATCTTTTCGACATTCTAGGAGGTTGCAGTCTGTGGCGTTTAATACTTTCTGACATCTTTGTGGATATGCTTCGCTTATTCTTGAAATAACTGAAAGATGCAAAACAAAATTAAGAACAAATTATTGAACAATGAAAATATTAACATTCAATTGGTGGATATCAAAACATTGGAAATTGTAAATTATCAAACCTGAGATGATAAGGAAAAAGGTAAGTATATGTGAAAATGAGAACTTAGTCATCTCTATACCAAGTTGTCTCAATAACAATAAAATTTACTCTTACTGTTTTCCTGCATGTAATGTATTTGTTCAGAGGACAAGAACATATCTGTTTATATAGACTGACAAATTCATTTGAACTGCATAAATTGAGTTAGTTAATTTTTATTTTGTTGAATGTTTTGATATATAAATATGTAAAGTTTAGAAGTTATAGATATATTTGATTTAATATATATTTTATATTTTCAAATAAATTAAGTTCAGACTATACATCATTGTCATAATATTTCATTAGAAAAAAAAAATAAAAGAACTGAAAGTATATATTTTATATTTCATTCATTACTTCTTATTGGGTTATATATTTTAACGTTTAAATTTAAACAACAAGTTAAATACATATTGATTATGCATAATTATACACATTAAACTTAATAAATGTATTGTATTTCTCATGAATGATATCTTGAATAATATCCTCAAAATTAATTAATTAATATTATATATATATATATATATATATATATATATATATATATATTACGTTAAGTAAATATATTAAATAATATTATTTAACACCTCCTTTTAATGGAATTAATTATTCCAAATTGAATTGAAAGAAGATGGTTTAAGGTAAATTATAATATGTCATCTTATAAAGTATTTGGAAAAACCAAGAATTTAAATGGTCAAAATCTTATAATAAACTAATATCTGCATACATTTCAATTACTTTATAAAGTTTTTGGTTTTAAGTCATCCAACCATACAATTACATATCAGATACTTTTATAAACTTCTCATGTCCTTCCATATAAAAATATTATCATTTGCAAAATCAAATAATCATTTTGAATAAAATGGATATTAGTTTATGCGGAAAAAAACGCACTAAAATTACCATTTTACAGGGAATTTTACTATTATTTTCCATCTCGTGAAATTTTAATAATCATACAAAATATTTAACCAAAATAATTTTATTTTCATTTGATATTATTTTCAATATCTTTCATTGTTTCTTATTTTTTAAAAATATAAAACTTTCCTTCCTTTTATTAGGACCACACTTCTATAGTGATTTTCAAATAATAATTATTGGGTAAAATATTTTTTTCATATTTAAGATTTAAAGGCGCCAAGCCATGACTATCATTGTATATAACTTTTAAAATAGGCGAATCACATGGATTACATCCATATTAATTATATATCAAAATATACATTACATCCATATTAATCATATATATCAAAATAGATTCTATACTCCCACGACATTGTCGAAGGAGAGGAGTTATGCATGCTCCAAAACCTTAATGTAACGAAATATATTCTTTTAACAATTTTTTTTATAATATTTTTACAACTTTACGTGATAACTTTGATTAATCCGTTTTAATTTTTTTTAAAATAAATTTAAACAGATCAATAAAATGGTAACATGTGACCTATTATTAAAAAGTTGTTATGAAAAATTATTAACATATCATAATCTTAGTCTTAGTGTAACTACATTTTCTTTTTGACAAGTTGATAATTGGAAACTCTTCCTCTGTATCGAAAAATAATCATTATACACTAGGTTATAAATTCATTACACATGGTTATGTTGCATATCCCAATCGAACTACTGAGTTGTAGAATGACAACATATTGTCCTATAAGAGAAGGAATTTAAAGATGGAGTGAGTCTTCGGCCTCTAAACAAAAAAAAAAAAAAACAAGTTCAGCTATATTAAACACATTGTGAACGTAACGACCACATAACTATGTTTGTTTCTAATGTGGGAACTTAGCATATAAAAAAAATGGATAAATGGTACCAACGGAATATGTCCTACACATTAACAAACATAATGATAATGACATATTTTACCATGAATTCAATAATTAATTAAGAGAAAATGTTAACCCTTCCTTAACTTTTTGCCTTGTAAATCCTAGTTTTCTTTTAATTTGTTAAGTGATTGCACCTTAAGCTTTAATGAAATATTTTGATCACTAATCCCTGATTTCATGTGCTTAAAGTAGTTGGAAGAAGTCTATGCATCAAATGAAGACATTGGAAAGCAAGAAAAACAACAAAAATAAAGCACCAGAATTTTTCGGGGGCTTGAGCGCCAACTTTGCTGACATGGCAGATTTGCCCTATTTAACTCAGAGGCGCGAAGAGCTTGACATCTTTTGACACCCAGACGCGTTTTCTCTCATTTGGAGCTCTTGGAGGCGAGCTAAGAGTTGTGGGAACAGTCCATCTTCTTCCTTGGGTCTTCTTCGTTCTTCCATTGCCATCATTGTTGTAAGCTCAAGCTCTCCATTCATGGAGAGCTAGTTTCATTGTTGTTGGGGGATTGATGCAGCCACCAAACTCTTATGTATTGTTACTGATTTGAATGTATTTGATGCTTCTTTCATGATTACTAGTATTTTGTTCCTTCTCTTAAAGCTTGTTGTGACATTGTTATCCATGGCACAATTTTAGGGTTTGCTTGATCTTGGGAAATATTGTGTGAACCTAGAACTGGAACAAATTACCAGGGAATTGTATCTAGGGATAGAACTTGAACTTTTGGTTGTCTTAGGTCTCAAGTCTTAAAGCGGATTAACTTTTTAGGTTTTCCAAGGAATTAGAGCTTAATAAGGAAGTTTAGGCTCTTTCTACCAAGGGATTGGGTTTGAGTAAATTAGAAGATTGATATTACTAAGTAAATGAAGAAGGTGTAAGTTTACATGCATAAGAGTGAAGTAGGTGAAATTATACCCGCCAACAATATCAATTCATATCACTTCTAATCTTATCCATTTTCAAGTGTTTGAGTCATCAAAGATCACTTTTACTATTTACGTTTCATCTTTACTTTAATTGCATAAAAACTCAAATTATGGAATCATTCTTTAGTCTAAGTTAGTTTGAAATTATACAATTGTTTGGTGACACGAGTCTCTTGGGAAACGATATCCAGTCTTACCGGTTTATTACTTGAAACGATTTGGTACACTTGTCAAAGTCTCAACACATAACATATTCGATAATCATCATTATTACCACAACAATCTCAGAACCATAGTTCATACATAATATCATTAAATAAGAACTTTCGACTTTCTCAAATCATTAACATGTATAAACACGAATTTGAACGTAGAATACCACCAAAACAGAGACGTACACTCGTTCTAAAACCATACACAGGTTCAAAACATATTCATTCCCATGAATCAAGAACACACGGAAACAAAAAACCAAATGTTAGTTCCCTTTATAGTTTTCTCCTAGTGTGCTCAACAAAACTAGCTTTCGGCGGTCGTTCCACAAACTTAGACTTATCTTCCACACCAAGCTCCAGCCTCAAGACCTCTCTACCTTAAGAATATCAAGTTTCAGACTCTTCTTTAGGTCTGAAGGGTATGAAACATGCCTTAAAATAGGCAAATACGTTTTTGAAACGCGTCCAGATTTGACTAATTCGCTCAAGCTAAAGGAGTCAATTCGCCCAAGCGAATTGTCCAGTTCGTTCAAGCGAGCCAAAAAGCTCTCGACAAATTTCTCTGCTTTCTGCTCCTTTTCAAAATGAATCTACTTTTCCAAGACACGAGGCAATTGGCCCAAGCGAATATCCAAGCTCGCCCAAGCGAAAGAAAAAATTTTCAGACAACATTTTTTGTGTTGTCAAACCCTTTTTAGAGGGAATATTTCTTTTCCATGTTAGCTGCTTGTCCAAGCGAGTCCTCCAGCTCGTCCAAACGAACAAAAAACGTCCTAAACGCCAGATTCTCTTCCAGAGGCGCGGTAATACGCTTAGACAGTGTTTTTTGGTCTCCCAACGAGCCAAAATTACACTTATCTTCTTAAACTCAAGGGTCTCACACATTGCATTTCTCTAATAAGCTTCATTTGGTCTTGTTGGTCTCCCATGTTTCCTGTGGTCACCATTGGGTGTCTTCTTTCGTCCTTGGGCCCCATGATGAGCGTCAAAATGTTTCGATTGTAGGGATCGAGTTTAATCCTTCTTATATGAATAGTCTACGAAGTCCAAACTTAGGTAACAATTTAATCTTCTAGTCTTTTTCCGTCGTTCAATCCAATCGGGTGTTACTTGCATAAAACACTCTGATGCTAAAGTTAATGTTTGTCCAAATAGCTTAATAATAAATGCGTAGTAAAAAATAACTAACTACCAGAATATCAAACCTGTATTTATAAACTTTCAGAATGAATTTCGGATTAGTGTTGACCTAATTACGGGTCCATACACTAATGACCTGACTTAGTGATTAACATAATTATTCTTATTCATTAATTTTGTTGTGATTTGATCGATTGCTTTACCAATCGTTCTGTTGGGTTGGAAATTCTGTTGAATATTGTGACTAGTCGGTCATATAGTATATTAATAAATAAAAGAAAAGAAAAGGACTAAGAATAAAGTGAAAAAAGGAGTGAGAACAAACATCTCTCAAAATATTTTTAATACCTACATTAGAAATTGAAACTGCATTTTTTTCAACATTTTTTTATGCATTAGTTTGAAAAGATATTTTCTAAAATGTCATCTCTCCGTAAATTGGTTTTCAATTTATTTTAGTGGACTTTATTATTGCTAATTATAAATTTTACGTATTCTCATAAATTAAATCCACCTTTACAGTTTGTCCTTATAATACCATAATCTCTACAACCAAGATTTTGATTTCTTTAGACTTCTTGGAAAGTCTAGAGAGTACTACGTTTTCTCAGTTTGATCTTCTTGGACTTATTGGAAACCCAAGAATGAGTGCTATGTTGAGAGAAAAAAAAGGGTTACCTTATTATTTTATTGCGTAATTTTAACAAATTATAAAATATATAATATTTTAAAACACAATAAATATATATGATGAATTTCATTCTCACTACCATTAACGGTTTCTTCACGAGTTACGAATTCGAATTATGTAAAAGTTCAGCATTAAATCACAATACTAAAAATTGAAATAAAAAATTAATATATAACGTATAAGTTTATATTATTATTGTGTGTACCAGCAGGGACCGGACGCCGTACGGAAAGAGATCCACGTCAGCAGACTACTCAACGGACCGGCCGCCCACATGACCGTGTGGGACTCAGGAGGCTCCCCTTTTACTTACTGAGTGTGAAAGATTGGGTAGTGAAGGACGGACGCCCACACTTACTGCTGGAAAATGTAGGCATGATGGGCGGACGCTCATATGCCCATAATCAATACTCGCCCAAAGCCGGCAGGCCCAGGCCGTGGACCTGTCAGGTTCATGAGGATTAGGCCAACCATGTTGCTAACCAACTTAGCTTAAGGTAAGTAGAGGTTAAAAGCTATTGGGCTGAATTGGGCCGTGATTAACTTTTCACTAATCCCAAGCCCATAACGAAAACTATAAATACAGATCCAAGGTGAGTGGTAGATAGGTTGCATTTACTGCACATTTATTACTGTCTGAGAAAAACGCCTTAGCTCTCAACTGACTTTGGCATCGGAGAATCTTTTGCAGGTCTCCCACCGACGAATTGAGAAGTGGATACGGAAGATTCGACGTACGAAAGACAGAGAGAGAGTGACGTGGAAACGTGGGACCAGCACTGCCCCTCACCTCCGAAACATTTGGCGCCCACCGTGGGGCCGTGTGATTTTAAACACCCAATGGTGACCACGAGAAATATGAACACCGAGGACCCTATCGAGATGATCAGAGTTTTACAACAGAAGATGGATGAGATGCAACAATGTCATGAAGATGAGCTGGCGGTAGTAAAGGCCGACTGTGAGGCCCGGATAAGTCGGGAGATAGCCAAGAAGGACGGGGACGAGCGGGCGAAGGAGAAGGGGAAGGCGGTCTCGGACGAACGCTCGGAACAGAATACCGAGCGCGACGAGACCTGGAGGCCGACTGGCACAGAGGTCGAGGGGAGTAAGGCCAAGTCTGTGCACGCGGAGAGCGCGGCCGAGGACAGACGGATGGTGGTCAAACCGTAGCCTTCCTCCACGATGTTACTCCCCTTCGCTTAAAACATAATGGACGTTCAAATCTCTGAACAGTTCATTGCACCCCAATTCAAAATGTACGATGGCACCACCGACCTTGAGGGCCACATCAAAACGTTCTCAAACGCAATGGCATTCAGAACGGGTAATGACGCCATCTGGTGCCGAGCGTTCTCGTTATCCTTGGAAGACGAGGCCCTTGAATGGTTCAACAACCTGCCTCCCAATTCCATAGAGAATTTCGCAGGACTAAAGCAGCTATTTATCCGGCAGTTTGCGGCTAACAGCACACAAGACTTGACCGTGTTCGAGTTAGTCAACCTGAAACAAGGAAAGGAAGAAACGCTGAGAGCGTTCATAGACCGGTACCAGAAAACCGTCCGGCGGGTGAAGGCGTTAAGTCCGGAGCTCGCCCTCCATTACATCCTACTCGCCCTCAAGCCCGGACCATTCAAAGACAGCGTCTGTCGGCGAGCCCCTAAGACTATGGAGGAGTTAAGGGAGCGCGCGGCAGACGAGATAAGGGTTGAGGAGATGAAGTTGTCTTACAAAAACGAAAATCAGGAGCTGTGGGGCGAGAAAATGGACAGGGGCAAACCCGGTAATTCGGCCGGAAAACCGGGCGGCAGCAGGCAGAAGGAACCCCGCCGAGGGCCCCGATTCCAGCAATATACCCCCCTTAACGCTCCCCAGGAAAAGATCCTTCGGGAGGCGCTCAGCGCAGATCTGCTCCCGGAGCCTATGAAGCGACCAATGTAACATCCCAATTATATAATAATCAATATTATATAATAAGGACGTTAACATCCAAATATAGAGAACAGTCGGAGTATGACGTGAAATAAAATATGAAATTACAGTCATTCAGAAATAAAAGAAACTAAAATTTAAACTTGAACAGTTGAAAGGATTAAACACTACAAGTGTTTAATCAAGAATTTCTAAGAAGACTACTCCACAATATCAGTAACCTCCAGCTCTTGCTCCAAGGGAAATCTCCTCGACAACGTCTGCTCCCATCCAAGTGGACGATCATCGCCAAGGAAACATACCCAAACAGCACATAACAAAAACAATGCAAGGGTGAGCTAGATATAAAAGCATGTTATACATATAGCATAGGTAATTCATATAATCATACTTAGATTCGTATAAAAGAACAATTAGAGCATACTCATTAAACCACAATTCACCCACTTACACGACATGCAAAAGTCATTCAAACATGGTAGACTAACATCACAATACTTGTTACTTTATACCCCGACTTGTTACTTTATAGACCGACTCGTCCGGACTAGAATGTATGTAGAGCTGGGGCGGGTTGTGCACTTGTGATGGCCCCTACTGCTTTGCAAAGCCATTGCCGAGGGGTTTCACCCGACCATACACAAGGTTAGTCCGTTACCGCGGAATAGACCTCCAATGATAGCGTCTACCCTAGGACCTCCCACTACTCCCACCACACGCGTCAATCCTCTCTAAGTGAGAATGAAAGACCGTTGGAGTGTTAGGGATAACCCCCCATATGGAAGCCTCTTACATTCATTCAATACACTAACCGATCCCACCGAGAGATCTTAATTTCCGATTAAATCTTACCATTTTAAATCTCATGATATTTCTTTTGGATCAACAATGTACATCATAAACTACTTATAACCATACACTTTCAACCAATCTGGATCACATGAAGATGCATTCATAAATTGTAACCGAAATATTTAAATAACATAACTTACTGGATGAGAGAAAACATAACAGAAAATATCACCACAGTAAATCCAACCTATCTCTTCCATTCACGTAAATCACATCACAGTATATATTCCAAACATTCCACATGCATAAAAATCTGTTAAGCAAACAACATTAATCAATCCAATACACATTACTAAACCGTAACAGTCTCAAGAGAACCACTAAACAACACAAATTCCCGTAACTCATACTTAGACAAAGAAAATGGCTTTGAAACCATCACCAACAGTCCCGGAAGGTTCCAAAACCTCCAAAACGACTTAAGAAACGTCCAAAACGGACACCCGGAACCCCAAAAACTATCAAAAACAAAGACCAAGCCACTTTCTGCGAACAACTCGCGCCCGGGCGCGAGATGAGGGGCGCTGGGCGCGATTTTTCCCGAGAGTCTCGCGCCTGGGCGCCACTGGGGCGCCGGGCGCGAACCAGAAGTCGTCCAACCCCATACCAGTTGACAACAACCATTTTGCACCTGTTTTGATCAGTTTGATGACTCTAACAAGTCACAAATGACTTACCTAAGATATCCCAATAGCCCAAATGTACTCAAAATCCTTACTTCCCAAAATCACTACCTCACTTCCTCTCAAAGTGACCCAAGATTCTACCAGCTTATTCGAAACATTGTATACTTTCTTTACCTTCCACTTGATCACCCCTCCAACAGAATACATACATCAACATACCAAATCTCAAATATCATCTCAGTCCAACCACATCCACAGTCACAAATTTCCAACATACAGAGATCAACACATGTATTTCATACAACCCATAAAAAAGGATCTAGCTCCCCTTACCTCTTGAAGACTTCCTTTGTGAATCTTTGAATCTATCTTCTCCAAGACTTGCAGCACCAAGGTTTCTTTCCCACTCCAGCAACTATGAACTTCACCTTCCTCACTAATTTGTAGCAAGAGTTTCTCTCCCATTTCAGAACCCAGTACTCATTTTATCTCTTACGCCTAATGCTTTTCTGAATTGTGCCAAAGTGAGAGCAAAAATCTGAACGTGTTGCTCCCCATCCTCCAAATAAAACAAACTCTTCCCCTTTCCAGGCAATTGGTGCTTCCCTCCCTGATTTCTTCTCCCAAATTCCTTTTAAAATAATTGCACTTCAATCATACAACAAATGGGTGTCCCCACCACTTAAAATAATTTTGAGGTCCTTACATTCTTCCCAACACAAAAATTTTCGTCCTCGAAAATTAAGTTTACTAAAACTAGTTGAGATACGTCTCTCTCATCTTGTCCTCTAACTCTTAGGTAGAGTTGCCATCCCACAACTCATATAACAAACTTATCCGGGCAATTCCCACCGCTCAAAGAGCTCATCAGGACAACTCCCACCACATACAAAGAGACAATTCTAGGTCAACATACATATCACATCTCACACCAAAATCAGGTCATAACTACACTTACTCACATAGCAAGAGATCCTCTCTAATTGAATGTTTCATACTCCCAAAATGTGGCAAAAATTGCATACTACAATATTTTTTTTTTAACCGATACTATTGAAGGTTCCGGTATGCATGACCGGAACTGTGGGCACAGTGAGGTTCCTTGGCTATAAAACGAGGTGCTAGCCGCGTTGGGCGACACTTCGAAACATTGAGATTTTGGAGCGTGTGAGAGAGAGATCTTCTTAGTGAGAGAGTTTGTGAGATCTGAACGCCTGAGTGTTGGAGATCGAAGAGCTTGAACGCGAGATCGGAAACCTTTCCAGCCAAACTTCAACCTTCATGTTCCAAGGCTTTGCTCCGTGGCGAGTAAGTACTTCTTTTCTCTTATCTCTTCCTTTCCTTTACTCCGCTTCTCCTTCTTCTTTACTTCTTCCTTCTTTTCTTTCTTTTCTCCTCTCTGCTTCCTTTTATGTACTTTTTCTTTTCTGAGCTTTTATTACTCGCAATTATATAATCTGCTCTCATCTTTACTTTCCGATTGTTATTTACTTCAGCTCCTTTACTTGCTTTCTTCTTCTTCTATTTTTTTTTAACTAATACTAAGAACACACTGCCTTAACAAAGATAAGGGGTATATCGGCTGGAAACCAGACGTTAATCTCCCTTCGTTTGAAGGTATAGCAGAGACAATCGGGTAGAACAACGCCACGTACCCCATAAAAAAAATGAAACTTTAGAAAAAGAAAACTTTATTTGTATGCACAAAATGGACACAAACAAACTTGGATGTAGATCCGTTTAGGAACATTTGCGAGGACCGTGAAACAGATCTATTTTTGGACATTGAGACTAAAAAAAAAATAAAAATTGGACAATGAAAATTGAACTAATCAAGAAGAAGCAAAATGAAAAACTTAACTTAAATTGGAACCTGACTTCACTTGTAATAAATCTTTTTACTTTTACTTTACTTTATGTACAAAAACTTAGAAAATGGATATGGAAGCCAAGACAGTTCAGAAACGATGGCGCTCTACCCCGGAGCAAGTTAGAATCTTGCTGAACATCTACAACCATGGGATCATCAATCCTAGTCGAGATCAAGTTCGCGAGATTACAGGACGACTCCAAGAGTACGGGGAAGTCGGAGAATACAGCGTCTATTGTTGGTTTCAAAACCATGGAAATCGGGTGAAGAATCGGGGGATGGATATCGTGGGACCGTTCCCCATAGGCCGAGCCCAGAAGAGATTCCTGCTAGTAGCTGTGGACTACTTCACTAAATGGGTAGAGGCTGAACCCCTAGCTACCATAACGGCCGCCTAGGTCCAAAAATTTTGCTGGAAATTAATATGCCGCTTCGGCCTCCCGCGCACCATCATCACGGATAACGGCCGACAGTTCATCGATAGAAAGCTGGCCGAGTTCTTTAAGGGGCTGGGGATTAGACATATCACCAGTTCGGTAGAGCACCCCAGACGAACGACTAGGTAGAAGCAATGAACAAGACGGTAGTCGCTAAGCTGAAGCGGCGGTTAGGAGAGCGAAAGGAAGCGTGGGTTGACGAGCTACCCGAAGTCCTGTTGGCCTATCGATGTACGCCTCATGGAACAACCGGGGAGACCCCCTTCAACTTAACATATGGCACTGACGCCATGTTGCCGGTTGAGCTGGGAGAGCCATCATTGCGGCGGCAGATCGAGGACCTGCAGCTAAACAGCCAGAAACTAAGGATCGAGCTGGATTCCTTAGACGAATGTCGAGACCGGGCGGCCTTAAGAGCCGAAGCGTGCAAACGCATGGTGGAAAGGAAATACAACTCCAAGGTGCGGCCTATAAGTTTCCAGGAAGGCGACTTAGTATGGAGAAATGCTGGAGAAGCTCGCCGAGTAGCTGGGCATGGCAAGTTGGCAGCAAAATGGGAAGGACCTTTCCGGGTAGTCGAAGCGCTCGGAAATGGAGCATACAGACTACAAAACTCGGACGGACGGCCTATCCCAAGCACTTGGAACGCCACACATTTAAAATTTTATTTCAGTTGAATCATGATTTGTATTTTCATCGTTCAATTATTAATTCAATGACAGGACGCCCGATCTTTCTCAAGATTAAATCTCAGATTAAAGCAAAAGTCCAAGTTGATGAACGGAGAGTTCCCTAGGAACCAGTGTCAACTTGGCCAGACGGTGAACGGAGAGTTCTTTCCGAAGAACCACTGCCATCCGCGCCCTAAAAGTCCAAGTTGATGAACGGAGAGTTCCCAGGAACCACTGTCAACTTGGCCGGACGGTGAACGGAGAGTTCTTTCTGAAGAACTACTGCCGTCCGCGCCCTGAAAGTCCAAGTTGATGAACGGAGAGTTCCCAGGAACCACTGTCAACTTGGCCGGACGGTGAACGGAGAGTTCTTTCCGAAGAACCACTGTCGTCCGCACCCTGAAAGTCCAAGTTGATGAACGGAGAGTTCCTAGGAACCACTGTCAACTTGGCCGGACGGTGAACGGAGAGTTCTTTCCGAAGAACCACTGTCGTCCGCGCCCTAAAAGTCCAAGTTGATGAACGGAGAGTTCCCAGGAACCACTGTCAACTTGGCCGGACGGTGAACGGAGAGTTCTTTCCGAAGAACCACTGTCGTCCGCGCCCTAAAAAGTCCAAGTTGATGAACGAAGAGTTCCCCAGGAACCACTATCAACTTGGCCGGACAGTCAGCAAAGATTTCTTTGCCGAAGAGCCACTGACCATCCGCGCCTCAAAGGCCCAAGACGATTTGGGCGGGCAGTTAACGAAGAATAGCATTTACTTTACCTCAAACCAAAAAATATAACTGAACATAAAAGAGAGCAAAGAAAATAAAGGCGTATTGATCAGCGAAAGCACCAAAATGTGCCAACATTTAAAAAAGGACCGCACGGCCAACATCTCGACAACCCAAGATGTTGGGCGGGCGGCCACAAGAATACACGTGACAAAAAATTAGTATTAAGAGAAAATCTAAGTATCCCTAACGACCTCCTCTTCAGCCTGCCCGGCCTCAACGGCTTCCACAGCTCCGGAAGGTCCCTCGACCGCTGGACCGTCGTCATCCATAGTATTCAGATCCACGAGGATGCCATCAAAAACGTCCTTCTCGATGTCGAAACCCAGGGCGTACGGTTCCTGAACACCTGCCAGAAGGGACGCCTGCCGGAGGGCCTTGTTGAAACCCTCCTCGTGCTAAAAAACGATAGTCGCCTCGAGCTCGGCGATCTTCTCGTTGGCCTTCGCCAGATCGGCGGACAGAGCCTGGTTCGTCTTGTGGAGTCCAGCCTCAGAGTTTTGATGGCGAGAAACCTTGTCCTTCAACTGGCTGCACTCCTCCAGGAGCCGTTCGCGTTCGCCCCGGACGACCGCCAGACTATCGTTGGCTTCAGCAGTCTCCCTCTTCGATCTCTCAAGAGCGGCCTCCAACTGCTCGATCCTCTTGTCATACTCGTCTTGATTCAGGATCAGCTGCTCCACTGCTGATTGGAGGGAGGACGAGTTCTTCTTCTCCGCCAACAGCTCGGCACGCACTTCTTCCACCCCCGGGCGGTCGGCAAACTCCTTTAAATACCACGCAAGGGAGGCCGCCCGGGTTGACATCTCTAGCATGGTATTAGTGAGTTCTACCTCAGAAAGAGGCTCGATGAGCGCCCGCTGCGAAGAGCTCATGTGGAATTTTGTCCGGTCGCTCATGTTGAACGTCAGACCAAATATCCCGCCCGGTAGGGGAACCGCGGGAGTCCTCTCCTTGTTCTTCTCTTTTTCCTTGCCCTTACGGGCTCTCTTCGACGCCGACCGTGACGAAGATCCTTCCTTGTCCTTTCGGCCTTCGACCGCAGGATCCTTCCTTTTGCGCGCCAAAGGGGCGCCAGAAGTAGTAGCCGCCTCGGAAGACGGATCCATGAGAACTGCTGCAAGTTCAGAAGTTGGGGGTAGGCGGTCGCCCATTTCAACCTGGGGAGCTTGTTATGCCTGCGTAGAGCGGCCGCCAGAGAGTACTTTAGGCGGAGGACGGGGTGCTTTAGGCATGACCTTCGGCCGGGCTGAGGATGAGCTGGCTCCACCCCGCTTTCGGGAAGCCATGAAGTTGGATTGACGGGGAGCAGGAGTCGTCATAAGTTCTGAAAGAAACAAACCAATTCAGAAACGTTAAGATCAGTGTACTAAATACAAACAAACTCAACATAATAATACCATACCGAACGCCTTTTGTCCACAATCCTCGAGACTAAGGCATTCGACCAAATGACTGGCGGAAATCCGGCGGGGGAGGGCATTTATGGTGCGCACGGCCTCTAAGTCGGACGGACTCAACGCTCCCACAGGGGACGCCTTTATTCTCCGGGGCTCCCTCGTCCAGTAAAAGGGGAACAACGGTTTTCCCTCGCCATCGTGGAACTCATGGCGGCCGGCGGCGTCAATAATTATTTTAAAGTAGTGATGCTTGAAGTTCTTGAATGAATCCGAGAATGGGTGGAAGAGCGTCCTCTCCCGGACGGAGGTGAAGGACACCCAACCACCGTTTGGAGGCGGACGGACTTCAAAGTAGTGGAAGAAGACAGGGATCGTGGGAATGACGCCCACGGCCAAGCACATAGCCAAAAATGCTTGCACGGCCGCCCAGGAGTTAGGATGCAGTTGCGCAGGAGCCACGTTGGCCTCTCGGAGGATGGCCATTTGGAACTCAGTAAAGGGAACTCGGACGAAAAGATGAGTAAAGAAGTTCACATACATATAGAAGAAGTCATCCGGGCTCGACCTCTTTTCATAGAAAACCCTTTCGTTCCTCATACTAACGCCCGCCCAGATCAATCGCGAGTCCTCTATATCCCGGACGATATGCGTACGATTGACCCTCCACTCCAGATCCTTACGGGAGCCGTACGCGGAAGCATACAGGCCGGGGACGTAAGGAGCCCATTCAGATACCACTATCCCATAACCGTCTGGCTCGTAAGGAGACCCCTCTACCCGGATGCCTCCTTGGAGCAAGAAGAGAGGAACGCCGTGGAATATCCGATCGCCCGCCGTGGTCGACGTCTCCGGATCCGATCCCGTGAACTCAACAGCCTCATCCAGGAAGCGAGAAGAAACCGAACTGGGAGAATCGCCGCCGCTCCTTGTCGACCCCCCCAGACTCCGCCCGACGACTCAGAACCAGAAGACTCGGTATGGACAACGGCCATTTATTACCTGAGGGAAAAAGAATTTCGAATCTTGAAGGAAACGAAGAGAAATGAAAATGACACCGTTCCCCTCCACTATTTATAGAAAAATTTAGGTGACCGTTGAAGGCATCCGTGCCGTCTAGATCCAACGCAACCAACGCCCCATATCTGACGATGTTTCACCTTCCGCCAGTGTGGAGGCACCACGTGTTTTCCCGCCAAAAGTCCAAACTCAAAAGCCCACCAGATCCGGCCCAATTACGGATCGCTAGCCCACACCACACAACACTCGAAGTCCTACGTACACTACGTGCACTAGGGCTTGGGGGGCTTGTGTACCAGCAAGGACCGGACGCTGTACGGTAAGAGATCCACGTCAGCAGACTACCCAACGGACCGGCCGCCCACATGACCGTGTGGGACTCAGGAGGCTCCCCTTTTACTTACTGAGTGTGAAAGATTGGGTAGTGAAGGGCGGACACCCACACTTACTGCTGGAAAATGTAGGCATGATGGGCGGACGCCCATATGCCCATAATCAATACTCGCCCAAAGCCGGCCGCCCAGGCCGTGGACCTGTCAGGTTCATGAGGATTAGGCCAGCCATGTTACTAACCAACTTAGCTTAAGGTAAGTAGAGGTTAAAAGCTATTGGGCTGAATTGGGTCGTGATTAACTTTTCACTAATCCCAAGCCCATAACGAAAACTATAAATACAATTTGCAGGTCTCCCACCGACGAATTGAGAAGTGGATACGGAAGATCCAACGTACAAAAGACGGAAAGAAAGTGACGTGAAAACGTGAGACCAGCACTGCCCCTCACCTCCAAAACATTGTGTAATAACAAGGTATTACTCCTCACATGATTATCTTAAAACATACTATATATATCAATTTATAACTAAATTATATTGTTAAAATGTTTCACTCGTACATATTTCATTACCTACATTTATTTAAATTTATTCATTTTTTATTTTCCTTAAATTGCATTGAAAGAACGTGTTACGTGGTGGCCTCTCCACCGCCAATTCTACCAACCTCAGTTAATTAGTCTTACCTAAAATTTCACACAAGAACGCTCCCTGTCGCAGTGTTCAGACAGAACCATTTAAAATCCGCAGGTCAAGTTCACAGTTTGGCAGAGAAGGGAGAAATTTTAAGCCTGCAATGGCGAAAGAGTATGGAGAAGTTGAGTTGTTTGGTTTGAGGGGAAGCCCTTATGCTGGCAGGGTGCAGATAGCGCTGGAACTGAAGGGGGTGAAATACAGATACGTTGAAGAAGATCTTAGAAACAAGAGTGATCTTCTTCTGAAATACAACCCTATTCACAAGAAGGTTCCTGTGCTTGTCCACAACGGAAAACCTTTGGCTGAGTCCCTTGTCATTCTTGAATACATTGATGAGATATGGCAGAACCATCCCATCTTGCCGCAGCACCCCTATGATAGATCTTTGGCTCGATTCTGGTCAAGGTTTATTGATGACAAGGTAAGCAACTCCGGCCATAGTTTCAGTATTTTTATTCGTTTCGTTTCATTTCATGTAAAGAAATGATTTTATATCAATGTAGTGTCTGCCTGCAATATCAAAGGCTGCATTTACTGCAAATCAGGAGGAACGGGAGAAAGGCACTGAGGAATCACTTCATGCTCTTCAGTTTCTGGAGGATGAACTGAAACACAAGTTCTTTGGTGGTGAGAGTATTGGCCTAGTGGACATAGCCGCCGGCTTCATAGCTTTCTGGCTCCCTGCAATTCAAGAGGCTGTGGGGTTGAAACTGCTCAGCTCTAAGAACTTTCCAAAGCTTTCTAAATGGAGTGAAGAATACACCAACCACCCCGTTGTCAAAGAGAACCTTCCCCAAAGAGAGAGAGTTGTGGGTTTTTTCAAAGCGCGATATGCATCCATTATTGCTCAAAATTAGGTTAATTATAAGTATGATGGAGACTCATGAGTCATGATTTACCAGAAACAGAAGCAACACTTTTCTTATGTTTTTAACTTTTTCTTTTTTGCGTCCACTTTAAGCTCAATTGACCACCCGAAGGTTTTAAATAAAAAGTTGTTAGCATTCTACTTTGGGTGGCTTCATTAAAGATCTTTGGCTGAAATTTCTTGTAAACTTGTAGTGTTTTATCTTCCTATTGTGATAGAAGACCAATTACCATCATAAAGAACATTATCGTTATTATTTTGAGAATCACCATATCACTAAAGAAATAAGATCATCATACCCACAAAGAAATAATATTACCACAAGATTATGATGTGGAAACTTTAAAATCATAGAAAAACTACAAACGTTTAACTTTAGGTATACCGGCACTCTTATAAACAAGAATTTAATTAAAACTTTACAACAGGCTACTACAAGAGTATAAAAAAATTAAATATTAACTTATAAGTATCTTTAAGGGGACAAGAAATATCATAGACATAAGATTCATTAGCTATTATCACTCACTCCTTTGCTTATCCTTTGCTTATCCTAGGTAATGCATAATTTTTCAAGATTATTATTTTCATCAACTAAACAATTTCAATGATTATAATAAAACATCTTTATTTTCTATACCAATAATCATACTTCAACACAAAAAGTATATTTACTTGGAATTAAATCATCTCAAGAAATTCTTTTCATTGCACACATGCTTCAGAGGTAATCAATTTTAATGTATAATCACTACATACAATGCATCAATATTAGCGAATGTCATTGTACAATACCAAACCCTGCATAAATGTTAACCAATGACCGTATAATCACCACACCACTAGTAAAAATCGCAATATATACGCTTCGATTTAAGTGAAACCGAAGCGTATAAAAGCGCGGTAGCAGTTTCGTAAATATTTATAAAAAATATGCCTCGGTTGCCATAAGTCCGGTGCCTAAAGCCAGATACTAACTCGGTTCTTATTAAAGCCGAGGCATAAAACATTTACGACACCGGTTAATGAAAGACCGAGACATAAGGATCTGATACTGCTTCGATTGATGCAGGATCGAGGCACAAAAACCTGCACGTTTTCCAGTAAAGCAGGGCAGAAAGAGCTACGGCCTCGGTTAATAACAGAACCGAGGCGTAATGTGTTGCACCTTTTCAGTGAGTCACTTCTACTCTAAATGTTTCATTTCACATTTCACGTTTCACTTTCCCTCATCCCCTCCCTCCTCTCCTACAACCCCTCCCATTCTCCAGTCCCCTCTCCCTCAACTCCATCATTCTCTCACCAGATGACTTCTCCTTTTGCATCCCCAGGACGGTGCGGCGACGGTGCGGCGAGGCGAGACGAGACGAGATCTGACGAGACGAGGCGTTCACGGTGACGAGACGAGACGGTGTGGCGACGGTTCGACGAGGACAAATCTCGCGACGGTGCGGCGAGGAGAGACGGTGCGGCCAGGCGAGACGGCTCGCAACGGTGCGGCGAGGCGAGAGAGATCTCGACGGCGCGGCGAGGGAGCTCACGACGGTGCGGCGAGAGCCCGCGACGGTGCGGCGGGAGCCCGCGACGGGTGGCGAGACAGCCCGCGACAGCGGCTGCAATGGCGGAAACCCTTTTCTGCGTTTTTTGGTTTTTGATTTTTGGTTTTTGGTTCTGTTTCTCTGCAGGTGGATGTCAAAATGGATCTCTGATTTTTTATTTTTGGTTTGGATCTCTGATTTTGGTTTGGATCTCCCGTCTGCTCTCTCTGCTTCCTGTTCTCCCTTCTTAGACATCTGAGTTGAGTTTGTTTGTGAAAGTAATTTTGTCCAAAGACATGGATGAAGAAAATTGCAGAAAAGAGAAAGAAGTTTAACCACAAAGAGAATAAACAAACATAACAACACTGATCTCGGTTGAAAATAAAAAAAATTAAAAAACTTTACTGCCTCGGTTGTCTGTGAACCGAGTTAGAATCTGAATCCTTTTGATTCGGTTCAGAACCGAGTCAAAAAATTCATTCTTTTTACCTCGTTTGAATATGCACCGGTCGTAGAACCGGTGTCTATAAGTGAAAATGACCGAGGCAGTATACCTTTATTGTACTAGTGCACACTTCGCATCAACATTAGTTAATGTTCATGCATTAGCACTACACACCTTGTGATGGAGAAGTTCCTTCAACATTGTTGATGAAACTCTTTGATGAAAAGATGAAAATGCGAAAGCATAAAGAAGAAGTGTTGAAGTGACTTGATATTGTGGTTTGATGATGCATCCTAGAAGGAGGTGGGGTCAACTTTGTAGGAAAAGATAGAAGAAGCCTAGAAAAGAGACTACTCTAATGAAAACTTTGGAAGAGAGGCTTGCAATTTTGGCAAAGTTTACTAATATCATTCAAGTTCTAATTGTTTATAAAGGGGTGCTTATCCTTTTATAGGGGAAGGAGAGAGCTAAAGTACGTGCACTTAAGAAAGAGCCTAGAAGCTTCCTTGGTCAAGGGGGGTGAATGAGAGCATCTCCCTTAAACTAACTCTCTACTTTCGTCCAAATACAAAGCAAGGGAGCCTCCCTCTTCAAGTGGACCCGGTCAAGAATATTCCTCCATGTTCAAAGACTTCTTTAAGGCCTAATCCATACTCATTTATGTGTTAATCATTATTTAAGGCTCTAATGATGCGCTAATCCTCTTCTAAGGTGTGTCAAGCTTCTAAACTACTCTACACAAGGTTATTTGCCAAATACAAGACCAAAAAGGAAGCTATATCACATATTTACAAAAGTGTTTAAGAGAAAAAGAAGAGGTTAATAGTTGATCCTCCACAAAAGTAGAGTTCTTGGAGCTTCATCTTCCTCTTTCATCCACTTTGCATAGCTTTTGTGAGTGGTCTAATATGTCTTCTAGATGGTCCTCCATCATGCCCTCCCTCTTGAAAATGATTTGTCCTCATATCTTCTTCTTGTTGATCATCACCTGCGAAAGGAATTAAATCACAAATGTTAAAAGTAGGACTGGCACCATATTCAATGGGAAGTTCTAGTTTATATGCGTTATAATTAATCTCACCTTAAAAGGACCATCTCCTTTTAGGCTTAGTTTAGACTTCCTATGAATAGGAAATTTATCTTTCCTCAAGTGGAGCCAAACTAAGTCACCTTCCTCAAAAGTTACTTTCTTCCTCCCTTTGTTGTTGCACTTAATATATTTTTTAGTTTGTTTTTCAATTTGTATTTAACTTTCTCATGCATCTTCTTGATAAACTCAACTTTAGATACTCCTTCTTTATGTAAGAAAGAAGATGTGTCTGGAAGTGAAAGTAAATCAAGAGGAGTGATAAGGTAAAACCATATACAACCTCAAAAGAAGAAAAAATAGTAGTCGTGTGGAGTACTCCGTTATAAGAAAACTATACATGAGGGAGATGTTCATCCTAAGACTTTTTATTCCCTTTTACTATTACCCTAAATAGTATAGATGAAGACCTATTTACTATCTCAGTTTTCCCATCAGTTTGAGGGTGACATGTGGTAGAAAATAGAAGTTTAGTTCCTAGGTTTTTCCATAAAGTTTTTAAAAAATGACTTAGGAACTTAATATATGTATCACACATTATGGTATTGGATAAACCATACAATCTAACAACTTCTTTAAAGAAAAGTCTTGCAATATGGCTAGCATCATCTCCCTTGTGGTAGGGTATAAAGTGAGTCATTTTACTAAATCATTCCATTACCATAAAGAACCACATCAATCTTTGTGGCTCCATTTTGAGCCTTCACTGGACACTGCATTAGTCACTACAAGCTTCACAGATCCATGTTCGCACCTCGTCGAATCTCCACAAACCGAGCTGTAGATTCACTACGCTAAGACGTTGTACAAAAGGCTACAACAACTTTATCAGAAGTCAATGCTTTAGTGTAACAGATCTTTTTTGAAGTTCTCTATAAAATTGAAGACTGCATGAAGAAAAGGAAAGGAACAATTAAATCATGAAGAAGAGAAGAAGAACAATTAAATTGCACATACTCTTATGCTGCTACTCTTTAGCTTTAGTGCACCGTCTAACTTTGAGAATATTTCTTTGTCACAATAATTATTTTAGATTTTATTTTTAATAATTATTATTTTTTAATTACACACAAATTATACACCATTATGTACGGATGTTGGTTTTCACAAATTTTTCCATTCTAACATGCTAAATGTATATATGAATTTTATATATGGAAGAAATCCATATATAAAATCTGTATGTACTTCATTTTTCAAAATCCGTATATAAAATCTGTATATAATACCTATATTATATACGGATTAAAATTCGTATGTAAATATCAGTGGATAACTTGTATTTTTCTTTTAGTGCAAGAGTAATTCAAAACACCCGGTTTGTTTAATTAAGAGAGAGTTAAATGATTTTATCGAGTTGGAATGTTGTATATCAAAATTGGCTTGTTCATAACTTGTTGAAGTGAACCCTTTTAAGAGTTTGTAAAGGAGAACTAAACTTAGCTTACATTAAATGAACCAATATAAAATGAACTTTCATCTTTGCCTTCTTTTTACTATGTTTATAAACTATTTTCTATCCTCAAATGTTTAATACTATCTACAGACCGTCTAAGCATGGTAAACAACGTCTATCACTATTTGTTAAAATTTTTCAAAATCTATTCAAACTCTCTTTCTAATGATCAAAATTTGTTTTACTGATATACCATTATATGTTTAAAGTTAATTAACAACGGACACATCTACACGTGTTGGCTTTTTTTTAATTTTATTTATAATATATTTATTTACTTATTAAAACCGAATAGCAAATTTGTATTATAAGTTTTAAAACTATAATATTACATAATTTCTGTATAAATATTAACAAATTGAAAGTACAAATATAAATAATTAAAAATGTGCTATATTTAAGAAATTATTATTTTAAAATACTTTAAAAGTTTGTTCGTAAAAGATTGTTTGACAGTTTTATAATAATAAACGTCCAAAAAAATTGATCGAATCCGAATATTACAAAATTTTGTTCGATTTTATTTTGATTTTAGATTAAATTTAAACTTAATCGCATTTTTAATTTTATAATGATTCGAGCGACTTTTTAATTAAAAATTTATATAAACGGAGTCGTAAAGAACCTTATTCCTAAAGTGTTAGAAGAGAGAAAGTTTTTGTTTTTAGAAAATAAACGAAAAATATTAATGGAGTAATTTTTCAGAAAATAAATAATAAAGTGAATAAACAAATAAATTCAAGAAATAAGGAGAAAATGCCAACTTTTTACTCAAATGGGTAATAAAACTTTATTGTTACATATTTCTAGATTAACTTCTAGAAAACTTATTTCTCTCACCCTCTTCCACTGGGTACATATTACCAGTAGTTAAGTTTACACCAAATTTGGTATTGCATTACAATTAAAGATGCAAACACATTCAAAAGTATTATTATTGTTGTTGTGAATGCAATTTCCACTCGCTTGTGAGTTTTTAAACATGTTGAAGCAATCCGATTGACATTTTTGGAGGATGCAGTCTGTGGGCTGTAACACTTTTTGACATCTTTGTGGATCTGTTGCGCCTGTTCTTAAAATAACTGAAAAATGAAAAAAAAAAAAAAGAATTCGAACAAATCATTGATCAATAAACAATTTAACATTGAAGAATGTTATCAAAATATTTGAAATTGGAAAATTATCTTACCTGAAATGATAAGGATAAAGGCAAGTATTTGTGAAAAGAAAAACTTAGTCATTTCGAACAATTGTGGTATATCGAAAGCAATAAACTTTACTCTCAATGTTTTTCTGTGTAATATGTTCGATAGACATAAAAAATTTCCTTTAAATAGAGTGAAAGATCTCTTTGAACTCCTTCTTATTTACTTCATGTTTATTATACAAAGTTATATATTTATTATGTTTAATTAAAATTTAATTATTAGGTTTAATTATGATTTAATTATAAGGTTTAATTAAGATTTAAGTCTCTCATAAATGTGCATATTTTTAATCTAGTCTTTATTAAAAATTTTATTGGGTTTTCAAAAAAATTATAATTTTCAATAAATCCCGATCATTTAATTTTTTGTTTTAACTGGTGCAATGGTTAATATTTTGACCCGTCACTTTCTTGTGATCATGTATTAAAGAAATACGAGGTTTAGTAATGAATAAAACAATTTTACCTTTAATGTAAAATGACCAATGCCTTTTATTGCTTCAACATTGTTTTGTATTTACCACAAAACTTCATACTTTTTCACACTTGTGAAAACAAGAAAGTATACAAATTTATTAGAAATTTGAAACTTAATTAAGCATATTTTACTAATCATAATTATATGTTTATTATAAGTAATAAATATATTATATTTCTCATTTATAATATTTTAGTTGAATATATATTTCAATTAGACATGTCAATTTGGTTCTCACTCATATGGACTAGGGTTAGAAAACTCATTAAACCAAAAAGTCCTCAAGCAATGACGAAAATTTCACTTATTATTATTTTTAATTAAATTTAAATTTAAATTTACCAACTATTTATTTATCTTTAATAATCAATATATATATATATATATATATATATATATATATATAATATTTAGTAATTCCAAAAAAAAATTTAGTGTAAATTTTATTAGAATTAATTTAATATTCTCGCTTTTTGGCTAGACTCCATGTTTTTTCTATTATGTTTAAGATTTTATCACAATGTAATATGTATTGTTTTATTAAATACTATACCTTTTCTTCTCTAAATAATTGATAAAATTAATAAATAGGTTATAGTCAATAACTATAATAAACATATATTATATATTTATTTAATAACATAATAATAAGTATGATATAAACATTGATTTAAATGTAATAAGATTACATATTAGATTATCTAATAAAATATATAATATTATATGTACATTGGTTCTAAGAATTAATTAAAGTTTTGTAAGAAGGTTAAACTCACCTTAACCTTAACTCTAACCACTTGAGAGGGTTGTGACCTTTTTTTTGTTCCCAGGACCCTCTTAAAAGAGGATTTTTTTTAAGGATGGACTAAGGTTGGATCATGGGCCATAATTCAAGTTAAAATCTCTAATTTCAATGTTTAAATACATAGTAGAAGTTATAAATTCATTAATCATGATTAATTATATTATACTTAATAAACATATCATATTTAATTAACTATATTAAATAAATACATTATGTTACCCACTCAAGTTTGCTTTGACTTTATGACAAAGTTTTGAAGTTATCTATGTACATGCATACAAAGATAACTTTATCTTTCTATATATAGAACTAAGAGCTCAATTGTATTTTAAATTTTCTTAATATGTTTTGCAAATATTACTTGATAAAGAATATTCAAATAGTAATTTTACCCACGTTCTTGAAGTAAACACAGGTTACCACCCCCTACTAGATTAGATTTAAGTCTTTTTCCTTTACCTAACTAGTAAGCCTCATGGAGGACCATCTAGAGGACGCATTGGACCTCTCACTAGAGCAATGACAAAGAGGATGGAAGAAGAAGATGAACCTCAAATAAATTTACTTCAATAGAGGATTACTTACTACTCTCTTCCTTTCCCTTAAAAACCTTGTAAATAAGTAAAAAAATTCTTTCTTTTAAACCTTGTATTTGGACCAAGAACATTGATTAGTGTTGATTAGGTAGCTTAACATAAGCTAGAGGAGTTTAGTGCCACATTTAGGTCTTGGACCTTAATTAACATCTCATTTGGGCTTGATTTGGGACTTGAAGGTTCATATGGACTTGGAAGAGTGGAGGAACATCCCCATTGGCCGGTCACTTAAGGGAGAGGCTCCCACGCATCCCCCTTGAACGGTTGGTGGAGGGAAAGGCTCTCATTCAATCCCCTTGAACAAAGGAAGCTTCTAGGCCCTTTTGAATTTCAAAGTACCTTTGGAGATACATGCATTCTTTTCCTTTCTAGAGAGTTCTACTCCTCGTATAAAAGGAGAGATCCTCTCATTGTAAATTGATATTGGAATTGAATATAGTGAAACTTTACCAAATTGATGTCTTACTTTCTTTAAGATCAAGTAAGTTGTCTTCTTCTAAGACTCTTACTAACTCTCTCTTATAAGGTTGGTCGAACCTCCTTCAAGAAATAATCCCCAAGCCACACTTGATCAAACACTTCCTTTATCAATTCAAATCCTCCGTAAAGCCACTCTAGGGCTCTTCATCAATCTCCTATAAAAAGGTTCCATCATTTGGTATCAAGAGCAAAGGTTCCTTTCCTTGGAGGTCTTCAATAGATAAGTTCCTTTGACCCATATTTTCGTGTTGTCTCATCTATCTTTTCTTGTTTGTCTTGTGTTTGATCCATGTATGTGTCCCATAAGTTTCTAAATTCTTAGTTTCTTTTGGTTTTATTCATCCATTCTACTACCTTTCTTAGGAATTTCTTTTTGAGTTCTTACTTGTTTTCTTGCCTTATTTCTAGTTTGTCCTTCTTGACTTTTATATGTCTTATCCATTAATCTCCATTTGAGTTTAGCCATTAAAATTGTGTCTTTATTCTTCTCTTTCTTGGCCTTTTGAGTGGTTATAACACTTGGGGTCAAAAAGAGGTTAGAAGAAGTACTTCTAATTGGCTTGGAAAAGGGAGATGAAAAGGAGGCACTTGGAGTGACATAAAAAGAGGGAAAAACTTGAAGAAATAAGAAAACAGGCTCACGACATTTTCATATTTCATTTGAATATCATGGAACTTTGTTGTATTATTGGTTTCACTTCCCTTGTAATTTTGGTTCATTTGGTTTGTAATTTTATTTCAATTGCTTCTTTGCTTTGGTGTCTTGGGAAAATGTCTTTGGTGCAATTCCATCTCGTTAGCTAAAATTGTTGTACTAGTCTTAATTCCACTTTAGAAGTTAAAGTGTGTCAAGGGGCTCCAAAGTGTCACTTTCACTTTCACCTAAGGTAGTTAGTTTACTTGGATATTTACATTCCATTTTACACTTCATATATTCCTTGATTTTGTTTCCTTTTATATGTCTCCATGATATATAGGTAATTTTGTAGCATTTTAGTTAAACCTTTCTTTTGTTAAGGATATTTTTTCATTGTATTTTATAAAATTCTTTTGGAAGATTTTTACCTAGAAGCTTAGGTAAAGGTAATCTAAGGAAACTTTGTCTAAGATGGACTTGATTTCTAAGCTTGTCCATTAGGTAAAACTAAATCTCATGAGGTTTTTTGACCAAGATGTGTAAAATATTTGTCTTAGGTCCTCACTTATTCACCCTTTGGTACCAATGCAATTTTGCATAAAGAGTTGTACAAAAAATTGTTCCTCGGGGATGGAGTTGCATATAAATGTAATAATCATTCCCTCAACATCAGTTGTATGCCCAATAAGTGTTAAGAAAAAAAGTCTAGACTTCAAAATTAAGGGCATTTTCGTTGTTGACCTTGCTGTGCAAAACCTTTGCCTTAGGTCTCTAGTTATTTGACCTTTGGTACCAATGGAGTTTTACACCAGTTGTACAAAAAATTGTTCCTTGGGGATGGAGGTGGATATAACTGTCATTACTATTGCCTCCACATCAGTTGTATGTCCAATAAGTGTAAAAAAAAATTATGGACTTCAAAATTAAGGGCATTTTCGTTGTTGACCTTGTTGTGAAAAACCTTTGCCTTAGGTTCCCAATTATTAGCCTTTGGTACCAATGTATATTTTCACCAAAAAGTTATAGAAAAAATTGTTTCTTGGGGATGTAGTTGGATATAAATGTCATAAACATTGTCTCCACATCAGTTGTATGTCCAATAAGTACTAAAAAATAAAATTCTGAACTTCAAAATTAAGGGCATTTTCGTTCTTGACCTTGTGTTGCAAAACCTTTGCCTTAAGTCTCCAATTATTTAGCTTTTGCTACCAATGCAGTTTTGCACCAAGAGTTGTACAAAAAATTGTTCCTTAGGGATGGAGGTGGATATAAATGTCATCATCATTGCCTCCACATCAGTTGTATGTCCAATAAGTGTAAAAAAAAATATTCTGGACTTCAAAATTAAGGGCATTTTCATTGTTGACCTTGTTGTGCAAAACCTTTGTCTTAGGTTCCTAATTATTTAGCCTTTGATACCAATGCAGTTTTGCACCAAGAATTGTACAAAACATTGTTCATAAGGGATGAAGGTGGATATAAATTTCATAATCATTGCCTCTACATCAGTTGTATGTCCAATATTAAAAAAACAAATCTGGACTTAAGGGCATTTTCGTTGTTGACCTTGTTATGCAAAACCTTTGCGTTAGGTCTCATATTATTTAGCCTTTAGTACCAAGGCAGTTTTGGACCAAGAGTTATAGCAAAATTGTTTCTTGGGGATGTAGTTGGATATAAATGTCTTATGCTCAAACAACACTTGTGGGTGAGAGGACGCTCTCTAGGGTTCTTTCGCGAAAATGAGGTTTCTAATTTTTGAAACCCAAAATGATGCCCGCGCAATCAAAATCCATGCAACCCCATACGACTTCCATTTTCACGTTATTTTCAATTTTTAGAATCTCTTCCACATGGACCAATCAAAACGCGACACGTGACGTTATAAAAAATATGTTGTCAAAGTATTATTTTTCTAAAAAAATGTCGATTAAAATATATAAAATGTGCTAGTAGTGATGTTTTGATAATAAACATAATTGAATTGTGATATCTAATTTTATACTCAGATTTTATCATATTAGTTATTCTCCCTTAAAGACCGTGTTTGTTTGTAAAAATTTGATAATAAATTTAAGAATGAATCTTTTTGCGTATGGGAAGAGATAATCCCTATCTAATAATTTCTAAGGTGAAGAAAATAAAAGTATTAGTTATTTAATAATTTTTAACTTAATAATTTCTAAGTAAGAAATTGGAATATTAGTTATTTAATAATTTCTAATTTGTAACTGGAAAATAGGAATATTAGTTATTTAATTATTTAATAATAATAATGATAGTAATAATAATATTATTAATATTAATAATGATATTATTATTATTATTAATTCTAAAAAATATATTGTTTTAATTATTTAATAATTTTTTTAAAATTTAATATTTCAAAATAATTTTTACCAAAAATTATTTTATTCACAAAAATCATTTTATATCACCCTTGTCATTAAGGATAATTTAGTAATCTTCATTTATTATTTATTTAAAACTTTTTTTATTTGTTCCAAATTAAATTCTACCCTAACTTTCACAAATTTTTCATTCCAATTCACTCTTACTTACCTTCAAATTCCTTAAAAAAAACAACACTCAATTTATTCTCAAATCCTCTTAAATCCATTCATTCTCTCTCAAATGTATCTCTTGAAGGGAACACACCCTAACAAATCTATGAAAATTATAAATATCACCTATCATAAGAAGTTATCTAATCATATATTCATCTTTGAATACTTATAAAATATAATATAGTGACTCGAGTGTTAGAATTCTTACGGTTGGACTTTCCTCCTCGTGTCAATTTAGAGTTTGGATTTGCCTCAAAGATTATATCCGTATTGGGTCATTCTTGGTAAGAACAAGTTTAAATTTTATTTGAATTTTCAGTTAAATTTAAAACAAATATCATTTAACTTTTATATTTGATTCGAGTGACTTTATAAAAAGAAATGTAACCATATCAAATAGTAAGGAACCTTGGTCCTAAGTGCAACAAGGTAAGAAAATAGATGGAGCAAATGGTGATCATAAAACTATATTGTTTATTGATTAACTTTTAATAACCTTGTTTCTCTCACCCGCTTTAACTGGGTACATATGAGCATTTGCCTACGTTTAAACCAAATGTTGTGTTGCAGCACAATCGTAGAGGCAAATACATTCATAAGTATTATTCTTAGTGTTTTGAATGCATTTTCCATACGGTTGTAAGTTCTGAAACATGCTAAAGCAATCTGCTTGACATTTTTGGATGGTGCAGTTTGTGGGCTGTATCAATTTTTCACATCTTTGGATATTTAATCCGGTTGTTCTTGAAATAACTGAAAAATACAAGAAAGAATTAGAACAAATAAATGATCAATGAACAATTTAACATTGAATAGGATCTTATCGAAATATTAGAAATTGGGAAATTATCAAACCTGAAATTATAAGGATAAAGGCAACTATGTGTGAAAAGAAAAACTTAGTCATTTCTAACAAATGTGGTATATCAAAAGCAATAAACTTTACTTGCAATGCTTTTTTTTTTTTGTAATATATGTTCAATCCACATGCAGCTGTTTGTTTAAATAGAGGTAAAAGTCTCTTTGAATTCCTTGAAGATTGGAGTGGTGCAATGCACTGATTGTAGTAATTAATTTTTGTGTAATTGTATTTTAATTATATGAAGTTATATTAGACAAATCATAATTATATATTAATTAAATTTAATATACATTATATTTCATTTATTATATTTTAATTGATTATATATTTTAATATATAAATTTAGAATATAAAAGTTATATATTTATTTATCATAGTTACATATATTAAACTTAATAAATATATTATATTTTTAAATAACTTCATTCTAAATATAACTGTCATTACATAAAGATTTCATAAAAAAAAATTAAAAAAACCAAAGAAGAAAAAAACATTGGGAACCACATTAAATCTATGATAAAATTATATCAAACTTATAAGGAAACCATTTTGATTTTGAACTCCATGTGCTAGGAAAAAGGCATTATTCAGTGCATTAAAAAATATTTATCACTATCTATTCCTCTCACGTTTAATGCCTTTAACTTTTAGAAGCTTTTGCTTTGGAGAATTTATTATTATCTTTAATTGGCTTATTCCTATGCTAAATTGTAATTTAAATATTTTCATTGTCAATATTAAAATATTCTCTTTCATTAAGCATATTAGTCTTTAGAAGTTATTTTTAATTCTTTCGAAAAACAAACTTCTTTAAACAACATTAAGAATTAAAAATCGTCATTGAACTATTAAAAGTTGAATGTTATTGTTGTAAACCTTACAAACTAATAATAATGAGAGTGACATCTTCCAAAAAAGATATATCAACCATTCATAGAGTTTCTAACCAGTAGGAAAGAGAAAGACAAAGAAAAGAATAGTTTTTCATTGATCTGAAAGAACGTCCTGATACAAGCGAAAAGGACAGTATATATAGAAGGAACAGTACAAACTACACATATGTTATCAGCCCCCCTCAAGCTGGGCGTAAATATTTTGGAGACCCAGCTTGGAACAAAGAAGTTGAAAGGAAGGAGGTGGTAGTGACTTAGTTAATATGTCGGCGATTTGCATAGTTGTGGATATGGGAAGAAGCTTGATTAGACCGGCGGTAACCTTTTCACGAACAATGTGGCAGTCAATGTCAATGTGTTTGGTACGTTCATGGAAAACTTGATTGGAAGCAATTTGGATGGCGGATTGGTTATCACAATAGACGAGGGCGGGAGACGTGTAAGGAACGTGGAGATCATGAAGCAGATATGTGAGCCACTGTATTTCACAGACCGTGCTGGCTAATGAACGATATTCAGCTTCAGAAGAACTACGGGAGACGGTCGGTTGTTTCTTTGAGCGCCATGAGATGAGAGAGTTGCCGAGGTAGACAGTGAAACCAGTGACCGAACGGCGAGTGTCAGGACATGTTGCCCAATCGGAGTCGCAAAAAGCTTTCAGTTGAATAGTAGAGGTGTTAGGTAGATGAATGCCAGCTCCCGGAGTGCCTTTGAGATAACGTAGGATGCGATGTGTTGCTTGTTGATGAGCAGTTGTAGGGGCAGACATGTACTGGCTGAGGTGGTTGACGGCAAAAGTGATATCCGGACGAGTTGTCGTCAAATAAATGAGTTTTCCAATGAGACGACGATAGGAGGCAGCGGCATCATCGTCAAGAGACCGGACGATAATCATAGTAGTGTGTTTGGGAACCATGGGAGTAGGGACAGGAGAGCTATCGAGTAGTCCAGTTTCAGCTAGTAGATCCAAGACATACTTACGTTGGCTAAGATATATTCCTTTAGAGTTGCGGGCAATCTCCAGGCCGAGAAAGTAAGTCAAGTCACCCAGATTCTTTATGCGGAAAGTTGAATGAAGAAGATCGGTGATGTGTTTAATCTCTCCATTGTTGTTACCGGTTATGAGGATGTCGTCAACATATATAAGTAATGCCGTAGTGTAGTTGCCGTCATGTTTCAAAAAAAGAGAATTGTCAGAGATTGAACAGTTATAATCATTTGATAGTAAAAAATGATGTAGTTTAGCATACCATTGCCGACCGGCTTGTTTAAGACCATATAGGGAACGTTGGAGTTTACATACCTGATTTTTGTGGGCTGTTGTAAGACCAGGAGGAATTTTCATATAAACGTCTTCATGAAGATCACCATGTAAGAAGGCGTTGTTGACATCAAGTTGTTTGAGTGACCAACCCTTAGAAGCAGCTATAGCAAGAAGAAGCCGGACGGTAGTGAGTTTGGCAACTGGTGCAAAGGTGTCCAAATAATCCAGTCCTTCAATCTGGTTGTATCCTTTGGCAACCAGCCGCGCCTTATAGCGTTTGATGGAGCCATCAGATTTATATTTGATTTTGTATACCCAACGACAGCCAATGGCAGTTTTGTTTGGTGGTAGGGTGGTAAGTTCCCAAGTGTTATTAGCTTGCAAGGCATCGAGTTCAACACGCATGGCAGTGACCCATTGGGGATGTTTTGAGGCGGCAGAGTAGCATGTCGGTTCAGTATTAGAAGAAATAGATAGTATGGTATGCTTGAAAGAAGAAGAAAGGCGGTTGTAGTTAAGGTAATTCCCAATGGGATATCGGACAACACTATTGGTCTGGAAATCTTGTAAATAAGTAGGGATTTTTCGTGTCCTAGAGGATTTTCTTATGCTAGTGGAAGTGTTAATTTCATTACCATTGTTTTGAGTTATTTCGGTGGATGTATTGTGAATAGTGTCATTGGTGCAAGTATTAAGTGGTAAAGCGTTAGTGTCAGAAAAACCAGACAGTAATAGGTCATCATAATTATTTGTGTAGTGTTGTGGCAGTGGTAAAGATAAAGAGTTGTCGGTGTTGGGAGTATTATGATAAGGAAAAACATTTTCATGAAAAACAACATTACGAGATATTTCTACTTTGTGATTTTTGAGGTTTAGAAAGCGATAACCTTTTGTATGCTTTTGAAAACCTAAGAAAATGCCAGGAACAGCACGGTCATCAAACTTCTTTCTATGAGCAGTAATGGTGTTGGCGTAGCAAAGACAACCAAAGACGCGTAACATCGAAAGATCACAAAGAGATCCATGTAGGCGTTCATGAGGTGTTGAATGCTGTAGGATCGGCGTGGGCATTTGATTTATTAAGAAGACGGCGTGTTGAGCTGCATAACACCAGAAAGCAAGTGGTAGATGTGAGTGGAAAAGTAGTGCACAAGTAGTATTTAAGATATGTTGATGTTTACGTTCAACCACTCCATTTTGTTCAGGGGTTTCAACACAAGTAGTTTGGTGAATAATGCCTTTACTTGAAAATATGTCATGCATAATAAATTCAACACCATTGTCAGTGCGGATAGTTTTAACTTTCTTATTAAAATGGTTTTCTATATAGCAGAGGAAATTGAGGATGTGGTTTTTTACAGAAGATTTGTCTACCATAGGAATAATCCAAGTATAACGAGAGTAATCATCAACAATGGTTAGTAAGTATTTAAAACCATTCATGGAAACAGTAGTAGGACCCCATATATCAATATGCAATAGTTCAAAAGAAGATAGAGAAATAGAAGTGCTAGCAGTGTAAGGAAGTTTCTTTTGTTTAGCCCGATGACAGGCATCACAAGTACTCTGATTATCATCAGTATTTATGTAAGCATGTTTGTTTTGTAAAAGCTGTAACCGAGTATGTGAGAGTTGTCCAAGGCGAGCGTGCCATAGATTTGGATGTTGAACAGAACAGATAACAGGAGAAAAATTATTGTCAATGTTACATGTAGAGTAATCAAAGAAATATAAGCCATTGTGATGTTTAATCAGACCAATCTTCTCTTGTGTCTGTATGTCCTGTATAATGCAACCAGAAGGAGAAAAGATTAGTTGACATTTATGGTTAGCTATGAGTTGTGAAACCGAGATAAGGTTGAACGAAAAATCAGGGACATATAGCACATTAGATAGAGAAAGTTTACTATTGAGTTGAATTGTTCCCTTATAATGGGCAGATATGATTTTTCCATTAGGTAAGCATATAGGAATAGGTTTAATCTTTTGATAAGCAGTAAAAAATTTTAAAGATATACAAACGTGATCAGTAGCACCAGAGTCGAGAAGCCAGATATTACAAGATTGCATTTGGAAAATTGAAACAATATTACCTAGAGAATTGTGTGTAGAAACAGTGCCAACTTGGTTGATGTGCGCATTGGAGGTGGACTGTTTGAACAACGCAGCAAGAATTTGGTATTGTTGGGGAGTAAGTTGGACGGTTTCAGGAGAGGAGCAATCTTGACCCATGCTTTTGAATTGAGTGTCAACATCAGTGGACGAAATGGTATGGTGAACCTGACTGGGTTTGGTGAAGAATTTGTGGCCGGGTGGATAGTCGTGTTTCTTGAAACATACGTCTATGGTATGACCATTTTTGTGGCAATAAGTGCAGATCTTGCGGGGATTGGTAGTGTTGGTTTTAACAGGTCGGTGTTCTTGGTTGGGGAAGTCGTGTTTTTTGAAACAAGTATTTTCTTGGTGACCAGTTTTGTTGCAATAATTGCAAGTAATGGGGGTGGGTGCAGATGTTGAAGAAGTAGTGTTGATAGTGGCAGTAATGTGTTCATGCATTATTTGGCGTTCTTGTTGAAGAACAAGGGAAAAGATTTTTGAAATGGGAGGAATAGGATCAAGAAGAAGGATATGAGATTGTATGTTGCTATAGTGATCATTCAAACCTCGTAGGAGTTGCATGGCACGGTCTTCATTTTTACGTTGAGAAATGATAGCAGAAACAGTGCAAGAACACTTTGGCTTACAGATACAGACAGGGTCCGGGCGGAAGCTGTCGAGCTCATCCCAAATAACCCGGAGTTTTGTGAAGAAGTCAGTGACGGAGAGTTCGCCTTGGGATAACGTGGAGGCTTCCATTTTGAGGGTGGAGATTCTGGCAAGATCGCCTTGGGCAAAGCGGTGTTTCAGATCATTCCAAATGTCGATGGCAAGATCCATCCATATGATACTTTCACGAATGGACGGAGAGACCGAATGCAAAAGCCAAGAAACAACCATACTGTTGCAGCGGAACCAGGCTGGAAAAGAAGCATCAGTCTTGGAGGGTCGGACGGCTGATCCAAGAATGAATTCAACCTTGTCTTTAGCGGAGAGAGCCGTGATGAATGATCGGCTCCAAGAATGATAGTTGGTGGCATTTAGAACCGGTGAGACGAGGGATATGGCAGGGTTTTCATTGGGGTGGAGGTAAAGGTACGAAGGTGTGTGGTCTGGAGAAGCCATGAAAGGAGAAAGGAAAAAAAAAACAAGAAAAAGAGGATCAATGTGCAGCAGCAGCAGAAAGAACATCTGATACCATCATAGAGTTTCTAACCAGTAGGAAAGAGAAAGACAAAGAAAAGAATAGTTTTTCATTGATCTGAAAGAACGTCCTGATACAAGCGAAAAGGACAGTATATATAGAAGGAACAGTACAAACTACACATATGTTATCAACCATAGAACACTATTATCAAAATTTTTAACAAGAGAAAATTCATTCACAATACAAGTATTATTATGATTATGAACTCCATCACAAACAGGTTTCACCAGTTGCACTAAAGAGTCATTAGCCCTTTTTTGTATCATAAATGAGATTTTTAATAACCTTATATTAAATTAGGTATATATTATATTTAATATATTATTTAATGTATACATGATTGTTTCATTAATTATATTTAATAAATACCTTATTATACATACTCAAGTTTACTTTGACGCTTTATTATAAATTTTCAAAGTTTTATGAATTTATTTAAGTATTATTATATAAAGTTGTGAATTTTTTGTCATAAAAGATTAAAATAAATTATTGATATAAGTCCTTTTTATTTATGGTATTGTTGTAATTTATAATTTTATTCTAATTATGATTTGTATATCTTTAATCATATGGTGTATATATTACTTAAAAAAACATGTTCTCATTTTTTTTTTGTCTTCTGCTCAAGGTAAAATATGAAGATGCAATATAAAATATACATCACATGTTAAAGGTAAAATAGGAAGATGCAATATAAAATATACATCACATGTTAAATTATGTGATAAGCGATTTGATGTGGAAAATTTTATTTACACTTGACACCTTCGGTAAGTTTATTTTTTGTTTTATTTTAAAATTTTAAGCCTATTCATCATAATATTTTGTCGATGTTGACATGCTGATGGATGATTTTGGTCACTTATTGGCTTTGGGAAGTTAAGATATGAAGTTAATTTGATCATCTCAAGGATCGAATCAATCGAAATGTAACTTTGAAGTTAGGTAAAAAGATTATGGATAACTTTGTTTTCGAGACTTTGGTTAATAATTAAGGTCCAACTATATTTTAGTTGTATTAATCAGGTTTAGTTTTTAACAGAGATAACTTGGTGGTGTTCCTCAATTGTAGTTTTTTCAACATTTATGGCCTAATTATCAAATTGATCTCAAAATTAATTTATATTGAAATTTATTAACACACTCAACAAGATTAAAATCTAAGATTCAAAAAAGATGTAATTCAAGGTTGGCTAACAGACTAAATGTAGTTGTTCTCTTCTATTTAGATATTTAAATGTAGGTCTTCAGAGATTTGAGATAATGTAGATTTCACTTTGCAAGCTCTTTCTAAATTTTGTACCTTGTCTTCAATTACCACCTACACACAATTGACATGGATATCACTACAAAAATAATATAATTTAAGAGGGGTTTATTCCCGGCATTTTCTAAAACCCCCTTAAATTTTTGACGGTTTTGTTAAAACTGTCTAAGTTTTAAATTTTTATTTTTTAAATACTTGTTGGTGGTCTCTCGGATAAACTGCGGTAACTTTTCTAAAAAATTTAAATTTCCCCAATTCTTCAGCGAAATCGAACCCTACTTCACTTCGCATCTTCCTATGCCTTTCTAATATCCTTTTTGTTCTCTTTTTTGTTTTTGTCAAAATGTTGTTCTTCTTCTTCCCTTCCCGTAATCTCTAAGTTCATTTTCGTTGTTCTTCACTTCCTGCCACCACGCTATAGAATGGGAGCTCGCGTGGAAAGTTTTATTTCTGGTCCCAATGAAGCCTCTCTAGAGAAGCGCGCATACTAAAGCAAAACGAGAGTGGTTAATTTCGTCCATAGACAACTGTTCTTAAACCGAGACATATATAGAACTCTACTCTTTTTGCTTCGGTTGTGACCCGAGAGAGTAATACAGACTTTACTGACTCGGTTAGGACTTGAACAGAGAGACAGTAGAGTGTTTTCCAAAAGCACAACGATACCGATTATGGTGGCATATTTCGATGACGTAGTGGTAGAAGTTCCAGTAGATTTTGATTTTGTGTTCCACACCGACAAGCTTCAATATTTGAGCATCACCATAGTGTGTTATCACTTCATCACATTCTCCTCCAACAAAAGCCCCAAAATCTAAAACAAGTATCTAACTTTCTTAGCACATGAAAACAAAGAACAGTGCGAAGACTTTTTAAGCTTTTATCGTGGAGCCACGTTTGCGATGTTGCAATGTTATGTTTGTAGCTCACGATTCTAGCAGGAAGATGATCAGTTGGGAGTCAAAAAATGGGGCCCAGAGAGGAACCACGTGTGCATCGAAGAAGCTAAGCAGAGCGGCGAGGAAGATATGGAAGTAAAGTTTGATTGCAGCATTAAGGTATCTGAAAATACTATGTATGATGTTATGCGCACACAACACAACATACATTCTTCCATCTGAACACTGTTGGAAAGACACTTCCCCACCGTTCCTTGCCCCAAAATCTAAAACAAGTACCCAACTTTCTTAGCACCAAGCCTAAATTTTCCAAACAAGAAGCAGGACAACGAAGCCTAAATTTTCCACCCTAGCCGTCGACGCTTCTCCAATGGCCTACTGCTGCTGACGTTGGTGATGAGCAAAGAGCGACACCTGCTGTTGCGACACCGACACGGAGGCGGGCTGCACGACCAAATCTGGAGCGGCGGCAAAGCTCCAAATTTGTCCGAAATCGGGGCGAGCGGGGAGGGCCCACAGTCCGGACGGGGTAGAGGGGCCCACGGAAACAGCGTCTTCCTTGGAAGTGTCATCGTCGATGCGTATGCGCTTGCCGAGGATGAAGGGCGTGGGAGCGAGGAGCGAGGAGCGAGGAGCTGCGGCTTGTGGTCGGAGGCGGAGGAAGGCGAGGAGAGAGACACAGAGTTGGCCAGAAAAATAGGTACTTACATTTCTTCTTCTTCAAAATGAACCCCCGTTTGATACTGCTTGACTGGCACCAGAAAGAAGATCCCGCTTGATCCTGCTTGAGTTGGCCAGAAAAATAGGTACTTACACAAGAAAGAATGCGATTAAGGGGTAGAATCAGAGAGAGGAAAGGTTCTGCGCGAAATGGACGAGGAAGAAGAAAACTAAAGGTTAAATTTGTTAACCCCCTGATACTACCTCGGTTAGCAGTTAAACCGGAGCCCTAAACACGTTTTCACACCGGTTCTGGGTGAACCAAAGCAGTAGGAGCTGAAAAGTCTATTGTACAGAGAGGTAGGTGAAATTGCAGGTTATTAAACATCGATTGTATAGTAGGCTTCGGTTTCCTTAAATCTATAAGATCGACTAAACTATGAAAATGTCATCACGTAGGCTTTGGTTTCGCTTAAACCGAAGCCTACTGTGCAAGTTTAATAGTGTTTTTATACGAGGAGTATCAGGAGAAGTTCATCTCCAAAGGTTTGGCTTCATTGTGCCTTGTGCCTTCTTGTCTGTTGCCCTTACATTGCTAGTAATTTTTACTTTTCCTTTTTTATTTTGTAGTAGATTTGGGAACTAATATAAATTTAGGGTTTCATTGTTTACAAGGGAAAAAAATTTAGGGTTTTACTCTTAAGTTTTTGATATAACACTGTAAAATCTTTTGAACCGAAAGAAATGTTATTAATTTTTTTTTAATGTTTTTCATTGAGTTTTAGGGTTTTTTGAATGATTGAAAAATTTATGAATTTTGGGAATGCTATAACAGCGTAAAAGGTTTTTGAACCGAAAAAAATATTATTATTTTTTTTTTGAACCGAAAGAAATTTAGGGTTTTTTTAATGATTGAAAAATAGAATGAATTTTGGGAATGATACAACACTGTAAAAGGTTTTTTAACCGAAAGAAATGTTATTATTTTTTTTTGCATGGAGATTTATGAGGAAGTATGTATGGAGCCTCCACTTTGTGTTAGGAGTAAAGTCCTCAATCAGTAGATGATATTTTTCTCAATATACCAAGACTGTCTTCATTTCCACATGCCTCTTTGACTAATGAAATATAATTACAGGTGGCCGCTAACTATGTTGCAATTGTTCCATCTAGACAAATATTTGACAGGTTTTACTAATTTGCATAAGTATTTCTTCAATCCATGAATTGGTACAGGTGAAATGGTTTTTGTTGTTGTGCATCCATGTGAAGTTTTATTTGAATGTGCATAATTATACAACCATGTCTAATCATACGTTGGACATCTAAATATTTTATTAGGAGAATCGTCAATCAACCATATTTTGCAAACAGCAAATAGTCATTGAATGTTTTTGATGTTTTAATTTTCCTGTTCCTTTTTCAGTTTAATGTTACCTTCCAATTTTGGTTTTGAAGATTTTCTCTTTGAATCCTGGTTAAAAAATTTCACCTGTGTGTATACTCACGTGGATGCACTATGCTGAAAATGAATTTTAAGCCTGTGAATATACCTAGATAAAAGTTCTTTATTTGTGTTTCTCTTGTCCACCCTTTTCAATTTTACAGTTCACTGGAGAAAGGACAACTTTACATTTTTCGCGTTGGTTCTGGTCAGGTAAACTCTGGATATTGCTTTTACTGTTTATATTTTAAAGCTTAAGAATTTCTCTTTCACCGTAGTTAGTACTCAAACTTGACAAACAACACAACTTTATGACCAAAGTGTTTGACATTGCTTTTGAATATTAACTGATATTCAGTCCAATGAGTGAATGGTTATACCGGGACTTGATGAAGGTATTCTGAGCATGAAAGTATGAGGGTCCTATATAACTATTCTGTGATTTATGTTGATGATGTCATATTAATCTACAATGATATGACAAAAATTTTGTTGTCAAAACATATTTCCATACTCAGTTTCACATTTAAGCCTTTTTCTGAATCTGATTGAGTTTCTTGTTCGAATACCAGTATCTCTAACTGGTTTTTGTATTTTTCTTTTGTTCAGTTTTAATTTATTGGAAATTTAATAAACAAATCGCTATTTCTAAATTCTTTGTGGCATGGCTTGTAAGCTTCAATGACCGTAACTTTTAGGGTTTTAGGGTGTTGTAAAATTCATTAGTTTATTCCTTATTCTTGTAGATTCTTACAAATCTGCACTGTATAACAGGGTTACATTGGAGCTGCATTCCCTTTCTTCTACCTCGAGCCTAAGAAGTATGAAAGTGCTAAGGAAGTATTTCCCTGTGGAAAAGTGACCAATAACTGATATTGATCCAATTGGGAATTCACCAGTTATTTTGAGCTTTCGGCTGATATTCTTTTATACAATTTTGTTTGGTGAATCATGGTTTTATTTTTGTGTAATTTGAGTTGATAATGAAGAAAAGGAGCATGATCTTCACTTGAAAGGTCAAGATAATGGTACATTCTTCTTCTATATGGGAAATATATAATTGAGACAATTTTTAGTTTTAAAGTGGTCTCTGCATTTTTCTTAATCTAAATCACTTTAATTCTGATTCATTTTGGAATTTGTGATGTAAAGAGCATGCTCTTGTCATATCCAATCATAGAAGTAGGGCGGGGCAAAAATAACTGATCTGTATTACACTATAGTTAATTGTACTATATTATACTTAAGAAACAACTGATCCATTTTTACTAAAAGTTCAGTATACTATTTTATGGTTTAGTTTTTAAAAACTGAATTTATAACAGATTCAGTTCAGTTAACTGTGAGAATTGTATCTACTCTTTTTTCTTCCCTAGTTCCCGTTTAACTGTTTCGTCTTGCTAAGAAAACGTTATTTAATAATAAAATATTAATAAAAGAAACCGTTCACATAAAAAATTAATAATGAATTTTTTAAGACAATTTTTTTATCACAAATTTTTATATTTTTTTATCAATAAACATATATTACTTTTTAAATAATATTATTTTAAGTAATAAAAGTAAAATATATTTTTTTAAATTTAATTTTATTAAATGATTAAGTAATAGAAATCATAAAAGAAAAAAAGACTGTATAAAAAAATAATACTTTAAATATATTATATTCTTTAACATATTATTAAATATGTAAACATATGTTAAAAAAAATTTTAATGATATTAAAATGTGTGTAAGCGCACACACTAAAATAACTATTTATTTTAAAAATCAACTTACTTTAAAATAAATATCAATATTATTGTTTTTAAATGATATTATTTTACAGACTAAAACTAAAATATATTTTTTAACGTTAAATTTATTAAATGACTATATAATGAAATATCATAAAAAAATAGTAATATAGCAAAAATAATTAATATTATAGAAATATCAAATGATAAAAAAATTAACAAACGTTTGTTAAGAGTTACTTTTCTAGTATCATCTCTTGTTATATTATAATAATTAATAAATATTAGTTTAAATTTTACATAATAAAATATAAATAATAAATAATTGATTAATAAAACAATTTTATGAGGCAACAAAATAAATATAAATAAAAAATTATTTTAAAATAAAATAAGTAGATAAAAAGATAAAAGAAATGATACACACATATAAAACAAAAAAATATAAATAAAAAATTAAAAAAATAAATATAAAAGTAAAATAATATTCATGACAAAATAAATATAAATAAAAAACAAAAAATAAAATAAAATAAATAAATAAATAAAAAATAAAATAATTTCCATACACATATAATAATAAAAGAAATACAAATAAAATAGAAAATAATAATATCAAATAATTAAAAAGTTAATTTGTAAGACACTTATGAATAAAATAAAATAAATATTAAAATAAATTTCAATTAAAAAGAACATGTATTGTTATATTATTCAGTTTAAAAACTAGTATAATTCAGTTTAAAAACTAGTATAATTCAGTTTAAAAATAGTACAATTCAGTTTAAAATTAGTATAGGTAGTAGTTCAGTTCAGTTTATATTGTAGTTTAGTACAATTTAGTATAATTCAGTTAAGTCCAGTTTGATATAACAAAAAACAGTTCAGTTTGTCTGAACTGTTTTACAGTTCAGTTTAGACAAATTAGTTTTTAGTTCAGTACAGATTTTAGTAGTACAGTGCAGTTCAGTTCTATTTGCCCACTCCTACACATAAGTGACATTGATTGGCTTGTTGGATGGGTGATTGTCTTATTTAGTATGACCTCTTTCACATTCATCATAAGAAAATGGTTTAATACCTATTTTGGTCCCTCTTTTTGTAGGGTCTGTTCAAAGTTGTCCTCCTTTTTTTAAAAAGTTCACTAACATCCTACTTCTCGCAAAAACAGTTTAAGTGGATCCTTTTTGCTTACGGCGTTAAAAAACTAACGGCAAAGTTGCTCTGCTGGCCAAAATTAAATGACATGTCCAATTAATCCAATTAGTTGGCAAGTTCAGCTAATAAGAGACTGCCACGTGGCAGTCCCCTTTCCACCCGAACCCTAATTCCCTTTTCCCCTCTACGCCTTATACTGCTGCTGTTTTGGAGTACCGGGTTGTTATTCATGATCCATTGGAAGTGTCTGTTGATGAAAAGAAGTGGCATAATGTAAATGGTCACGCTGTTGTGGATGCTCAACATCCAGTCAGGTACATTATTAAGATAGTTATTCAGTTGCAAACAAGTTAGGCCTTACTATAATCTGACTGACATAAATTCCTATGCGTGTGCAGAGCAAATGTGGCTGTGCGTAAGGAGCTTCACACTCCTGCATCTGATCGATCTTATACTCATTTGGAATTTGAGATTTCAGGAACTGGAGTTGCGTAAGTATTTGCTTGTGAGAATAAACCTGCGGTGATACACACTTGTTTATATAATTTCCTACATTTTCCATGTTCTTATGCCTGTTTCATTACACAGATATGAAATAGGGGACCATGTTGGTGTTTACTGTGAGAATTTGTCTGAAACTGTGGAAAAGGCATTAAGGTTAATAGGGCGCGACATAGTAGCGCAGAGGGGAAAAAGGGAATTAGGGTTTGGGTGGAAAGGGGACTGCCACGTGGCAGTCTCTTATTAGCTGAACTTGCTAACTAATTGGATTAATTGGACATGTCATTTAATTTTGGCCAGCAGAGCAACTTTGCCGTTAGTTTTTTAACGCCGTAAGCAAAAAGGATCCACTTAAACTGTTTTTGCGAGAAGTAGGATGTTAGTGAACTTTTGAAAAAAAGGAGGACAACTTTGAACAGACCCTACAAAAAGAGGGACCAAAATAGGTATTAAACCTAAGAAAATTAATACTGGAATTTACATATGTATTGGAATCAGTTGCATGTTTCATTTGTCATTTTGAAATGTTTAATATTATCTTACTAAGAGAAAAGTACTCATAGTTGGGGCCTACTTATAGGTTTATTTCACCATAAATGTGATATTCTTAGATTTAAAATGTGTTTCTAGACTCATCTAGGTTTTGCTTCAACTACTAATCCCTATATTGATGAAAATAATTTTTTGCAATTGTTACAGTACACATCTCTAGGAAAAAATTTATTTAATTTTCCTAACATAAAATAAACTAACAAAAATTGTTAGTCCAAAAACATTACATTAAAATAAAGATTGTTGTAAATGAATTTTGAAAATTTCCAATAAGACTCCCATGCATCTTCTTGCTCTAATCACCGCCAACAACATTTGTAATATCATATGCTTTCGTATAACAACACAAATTATATGACCATCACACAACACAAACAAATAAGTAAGGGTGAGCTAATGGAAACAGATAAAATACACAAATCATACTCACCCACTCTAAATAAAATAATCTATATCAATCATTAAGATAACACTACTAACATGTCACAAGATCAAGGTCACTTCAGCCAAAACCACACCAAATTCATAACACATCCAAGTGATCCAAACCATATGTCATTCTCCCATACCCTACCTTACAAAACCTATTTACCAAAACATGGTGGTTTGACACATCATGTCGTCATAATAAGCACATATCTCCCCTGCTCCTCAATAACTTACGAGTAAAAATTTTAATGTGTTATACATTGAGCACTATATTCAACAATGAGCCAGAAACTTATGGGAAAACATATTTCTCTTCTCCACTACTTCACACAGGTGAAAAGGTATAGCATTTGAACCTCCACTCTCTCATTGCTTCACACAAGCAAAGAGAACCCATTTTCCACTACTTCTCACAACCAAAAGGTACAACCTCGACTTTATAAGGTACGACAAGAAGACATATCAACTAGACAACACAACAATCATCTTAACAACTCGCCACTCATACCAACACTTAACCAACACAAGAAACAACTCAACAACCAAGAGTAACAGTTCAACCAACACCCATAGAGCTCAAAAATTACAAAAATCACAACTCGACATCACAAACAAACAACTAGGTCAACCTCTCAAACAGCTCAGGAATGTTCAGAAACCTCATAGCTAAATTCTAGAACACATAGGTCGAGCTCTAGAACCCCAAAACTAAGGTCCAAAACAGCTTGGCCGAGCATGAAGACACTGATGAGATTTTTTGCAGTTATATATGTGAGGGATAAAGGTGGTTTCTTGGAATTGTAACCATAAGAGTTTAAGGGCCATTATAACACATTTAATGCCATGTGTACAGTTTTTTGGATCTAGAGAATTTGAATCCCTCTTTAACCTAGGCGGTTCTTAATGGGCCATCTTGTCGGGCTCAACATAACTTATTACATGCATGAATGAAATGTCCACTGACAATCTGCTTTAGACGATGTTGTGGTATGACGTCATTAGACGATATGTCTTAGACTCTAAACATTAGATGTTATATGACATTACTAGACACATTTATTAAAGCCTATTCATTCAACATTTTCTTTTCCAAGAGGGTTCTTAGACGATTAAGTTTAGACGATTAAGGTTTTTTCCATATGTATTATAAATCCATAATATCCTTTTGTTAGATGTTGTTTGTTAAACTTTGTCTATTAGATGATATATGTTAGAAAATTATGTTTTCGTAAAACATTATTTAATAAATGGTTTATATTGATAAATGCTTATTGCATTCAATTGTTTGTTAAACTTTAAAAATAGAAATGTTAAACGGTCTTATTTCTTTATATGATCTTGTCCTAACAATAATTTGTTTTTTCATCTGTGTTTATTGCTTGAATGCATCGACAACTCATCCTATGGTCCAATCAAATCATCTCATTCTTCCTAGAGCCATCCATACAATCTGGAAGGTGGATTAGAAAAAAATAGTCTTACACTTAAGGAAATAATTCATTCCATATGAGTGGACGAATGACATTAGGTTTGCAGTTCTTAGGTTTTAGGATGTAGGAATAACCCTAGAGCTACCTTAAAGTACCTTTAAGAAAATAACTAACATACTAAGTACAAAAGATCATTAGCATTACAATAGAAGAAGAAGAGATAAAATCCAACCTCAACACTCATTTATCATTATAATTTCCAAATCTTAGTTTAACTTTATTTTTATAATCAACACCCCTTTTACAATTACTATTCCATTCAATTTAGCTATAAATATTGGATGGTTTTAAAATATTTTTATGGATACAACACTTATTTGATACTACTGCAAATCCAGTGCACTTGCTATAATTTGTTGCTACTCGAACATCTCATCAAGTTTTTGGCATCATTGTCAAGGATTAAGCAAAGAAAATATTTATAACTAAATTGTTCTATAAAATTATGTATATTACTAAACAAATTTCCTAACTACATTGTTGTTATGTTCCATGTTCTTTGCTTTCATTTCTATTTTTTATGTAAAGAAGAAGTGTAAGGAAGAATTTCTCAATAGTGGGACCCTTGGTGATGACTTCCTCTAATTGCCATGGAATCCAGCATAAGCAGAGAGCTCAAACCAATTGGTGGAAGAGTCTGGAATTCAAACTCTCTGTGCAACGGATAGATGCAGATAAGGTGTTTGATGTTAGGTCTATAAGGAGGAATGGTTTAGAATCCAGGTTAGACAACCTTCCATATGAGGAAGAAAGTTGGAGATGAAGATGAAAATGGTTTTAGGAGGAGACTTTCAGAGCAAAGAGGTGTTGGAATGAATTCTTCAGCATAACACTAGTTTCAATCCAAAAGTGTTTACAAATGTGGAGAAGAGTTGGATTTATAGGATCATTTTCAAGCACCCACTGTGCCTATGATCAAAGTTGATCATCAGCCGCATGGTATGGATTAACTGTCACGTATTCATCATGTGGAGAATGCATAGAATGGCCTGGAATGCCAGCTGCCGAAGCTACACATGCTGATGGCCAAGGGTTTCACCAAAGGCATTGGGCAGAAAATGTGTTCAGGCTGAGTGGAACCCAATTCGGAAGAGGCTTCATGTTTTGCTCCAAATGAAGTAATTCTTCAAGGTTGCCTGCTCGGAAGTGTCTTCTAAGTCTTCTTGAAGTGTTTTAAGCATTCCTTTAGTCATGGGACCTTGATTGCAAGGTTTTCTATGTGCCAATCCATCTTTGTTGTTCCTTTTGGTCACTTGATGAGTAATAGGTTATGGGCTTGATGTTGGGCTTGGGCCTAAGTCATCATCTCCTTCCCTTTAAGAAGGATTTATCCTACAATCCCTAGAATCTTCATCATCTGATAACTCTCCTGCAAAAGGTTGAAGATTAGTCACATTAAAGGTAGCATGAACACAATATTATGGAGGAAGGTCTAATTGATAAACATTAATGTTGACCTTCCTAAGGACTTTGAAAGGACCTTCTCCTTGAGGACTTAGTTTAGACTTTCTTTGTTTTTGAAATTGTTCTTTTCAAAGGTGTGTGTGTGTGTGTGTGTGTGTGTGTGTGTGTGAGAGCACGTGTGTGTGCATGTGTCCGCGTGCGTGTGTGTTTGCGTGTGCGTGTACGTGTGTATGTGTATGTGTCTGTCTGTGTGTGTGTGTGTGTGTGTGTCAATGGATTTCCTTCGTTTTCACATTGTTTGTGCATATGGGGTTGGTTTCTTTAGTCAAACGAGTTGTTAAGGGTTGTCTATGTTATTCACATTAGGTCATGTTAGTTTCGTTGCAAACATACTTGTTTCTAGTGTTCTACATTATTCCAAGTAGGTGTCATGTTTTTTTAATTTATTTTGGGCTACAGTGATTACGTACCCGGTTGTAATACTATGATTCCATGTTTCGAGGTTGTTTTATGTTCTTAATCAGTTGCATGTACATGATTTTGGAATACCATGCTTGAAATATCATGTTGTTTGTGTATAAGTTGTTTCGTTTCCATGAGTTTAGGCCAAAATTAGGTTGTTTTATCATGATGACATGTTCTATGGTTGTGTCATGTGTGTTAGAATCACCATGATGTGTTTTATTGCACTATTTTGGGTTGTACTACACTTTTTTGGGTTGAATAGTCTAAAGCACAAAATTTTTAGGGTTTAGGTATAACACAATGCATTCGTGATGTTGTAATGAGGTTTAAGTCATATGTCGAGTAATATACAAGAGATTATGTTATCCTTAGATTATGTTAAGCTCTTTAGGGTTGCTACATGACATTTTTATGTTCAGTTAAGTAAGTTAGTTTTATAAGAGGTTTTTATCTTTCATTGTCAGTTGTTCCTATATGCAACCAAGTTGTGTATGAGTGACACCATGTTCTGCTGGGGTATGAATGGGTTATTATAACATGTTTTCTAAAGTTATCGGGTTGCTTAAGTTGGATATCATGTTATTTGGTGCTTAACATGAGGTGTTGAGCTATTAAGTATGGTAATTGGATTGCCATAACGTTTTCCACGCATAGTTTGGTTGATTTGGATGAATTTGGGTATGTTTTTTATAATAAAAAAAAATCTTACAATGGTACGAATTTCAGGACAAATCCTCTTCATGAAGGAGGGTATGATAGAGGACTATCTCCTTAAACATATATGAGAAGAATGTGAAGAAGAACATTTGAATTCAAAGGATCTATAACAAGGTCAAAGATCAAAAATACGTCTCCTTGAATTTTAAAAAACATGAGCACAATTGAAGAATAATTTGGAAAATTAAATAAAATGTAATTTTTTAATTACAAACAATTTGTTTCTATTTTTAATTTTTTAAGTTATTTTTCGACCTGATGACTTTGAACTTTCTTTTAGGGTTTCTTAGGTGCCTTAAATGTTTGTACCTATATATAGGGGTACCAAATACAAAATAAGCAAATAACATGACTAGAACACGACCGAATATGATTCAGAAAATAAAAGACTCAAACAAAGTGAAATCACCGAATAAAATGATAAAAACATTTACTCAAGGCAAAGACTCAAATGAATTACGTAAGTCACAGACTCAAACATACTGAACCAAAATTGGAAACCTAACACAGGAAAACAACTTTCACAGAATAAGATGCACAAACTCAAAATGATTCGACAATTAAAAGACTCAAACAATTCAAGACATTAAAGGAAATGTAACTAACAACGCGGAAATTGAAGAAACGCAACAAGATACTCTGAATCATAACCAAACCGAGACAACTCATGAATAAGAAAAAAAAATGAAACAAGATAGAGGAGAGATACTTATCTCTTGACGTGTGCTCGAACCAGAGCTCTGGATACCAACTGATGGAAGCGCTTAAGGAGATGAGATCGATTGAAGTGGTGCGAGCGCGATCCGAATCCTCGAGGCTTCCTCGATAAGAGAAAACGCAGCGAAAAGAGGAAATACATGAGATAGAATGTAGAAACAGAGAAGAAGTCAAGAACTTGGGTTAAATGGTTGAAAACCCTAAAAAAGAGGACGAACCCTAATCTGGACTGGAGGAACCCTAGCAAAGGGGGAAAACTCATATTGGACCGATTAAACAGTGGAAAAGAGGAATGGACAGAAGGAAACATGTTTAATCGGTGAAAATGGAATACAATCACTGAAAGATGGTGGAAAACCTAGAAATAGAGGTCTAAGGCTTAGGAACTTGAAGCATAAAGAGGAAATATGATTTAGAGGAGCAATACCTGGATGTGAGCTCGAGAGTTGTTTGGAACGAGAAGGCGACACAAACGAGAGAATGGAATCAGGATTTGGATGTGATACTCGAAAGGAACAACGTGAAAATGATGATGATGTCGTGCAAGAGAGAGTGCCAAATGAAGATGTGGCTCTCGTGAAAGGAATGAATGAAGATGTGGCAAAGCGGTGCGCGAGACAAAAGACGATGCGTGGCTTAGGAGGTTGACGCATGCACTATTGATGTGGCAGCGAATGAGTGGATCTGCGTAGATGAGACAGAATTATATGGAAGCACAATGGAGAAATGGAAATGAAATGAAAGCATAGTGCTTGAAAGGTGGCTAGAGACGGATCTCTTGGACTCTATAGCTTGACTTTGAAGAGAGAAGTTTATCTGGAGTTTCTCAACAGAAATCAAATTCTCATTATGTTCAAAAGTGTTTAATACAATGGTGAAGATGGGTATTTATAGGACCCATGCTCCTTACAAGCTCAGAGTGCAATACACTAAAGAAAATGTAAAATACAAAAAGATGAAGGGTTCTCAAGCGGTATTCCATCAGTTACTCAAACTTGTGGTTTAATTTATAAGGTGTTGTGATTAATGTCCATGATGATTAGTGGTATGACATATTGTTGCATTAATTGCAATATAATTTTTGATCTTGTGTTTTCTTACATACTTATTAGTGGATCGCTCAAGAAAATCCTACTTTAGTGCATAGCCCTGTTTTGGTTAATAAGAAAGTTTTGTTTTGGTGAATAGGAAATGTCATATTTTGATGAACAGGAAAAACCTTGCTTTGGTCAACAAGCCTTGTTTTGATGAACATGCCTTGTTTTGATCAACAGGCCTTGTTTTGATGAACAAGGCTAGTTCTCAAGGACATTAATGGAAGAAAACTTAGCCCTTCGCCGCCTCTAGAAAGGCTTTTCAAGAATATACGTTCGCAATTTTCCTTTCCCCCTATAAAGAAGTAGGAGGGCGAAAGAGGAGAGGAAGGTTCATTTAAATAACCCTTAAGAACAAAGTCAATGCGACTTGAGGAATTGTCGTGTCAAGTAGCAATAACCTTTGCCTTAACCTTTGTTATTCATCAAAAGAATTGAAAAGAGAAGAAGCACCAAAAAGTGAAAGAAATAGAAAGGTGAACTAGAAAAATGATGGTAGAAAACACGAGAGCAGGAGAACAAAAGTTGGATCATGAAATCTCAAATATGAAAGAAATAATGAACGAAAAGGCAAAGAAAGAGATATAAAAGGGGGAAGATGAAGCTATTCGCAAGATGGGGGCAACTTCTTCAAGTTTTTGAATCCTCTAATTAAAAATAATCACTTCATTAAGGTTGTGTTCACTTCAATGTAAAACACTGTTAATGTTCATTTGCAATGACGAAATTCATATCAGTTTCATGTTTGTTTTAAATAATTTGTGCGCGATTAAAAGTGTTGATTTGTGTGATAAAGAAATTTTCCTATCTTTCTTCCACTATGAAGATTTGCAATGATTCACAATAATTCTCAATTTTATCCTTACAACATTCATGACTTTTGAATATAATGATTCACATAGATAAAATAATAATAATAATAATAATAAAAATAGTATTAATAATAATAATAATAATATTAATAATAGTAATAATAAAATGTATTATTTTAATTATTTAATAATATTTTATTAATTTTAATATTTCAAAATAATTTTATCAAAAAATATCTTATTCACAAATATCATTTTATATCAATATTATCATTAAGGGAAATTCGATAATCTTTATTTTTTATTTATTAAAATATTCTTTTATCTATCACATCAGTCAAATATTATACAAACTTTTATAAAATTTAGTTTTAAATTTATTCTCAATTACTTCCAAATCTTTTAAAAAAAACATAAATTTTACTTTTAAATCTCATAAAATCCATTCACACACTCTCCTCGAATCCTTCCACTCAAGTAAATACATCTTAAGCATAGGTGAAAAAGATGTCTCCTCAAATCCTTCCACTCAAGTAAATACATCTTAAGTATAGGTGAAAAAGATGTCTTTAACAGAAGTCCTATGCAGTTATCTTGAGTTTCTGAATCCCTCATTAAAATATTATATAATAATTTAAACAATCATTACTGTTAAATTTTCCTTCTCGTGTGGTTAGTCCACTTTAAATAAACCTGAGTTATTTTCCATACGATTTAAAATTTATTAGGATTTTTAATTAAATTTATATCAAATTTCATTTAACTTTTATGATGATTCGAGCGACTTAATTAAAAAAATGGAACCATATCAAATGGTAAAGAACCCTGGTCCTAAGTGCAACAAGGTGAAAAAAGAAAAGAGAAAATGGTATAAGGAATCAAAAAACTATATTGTTTATTGATTAATTCTAGAAATCTTATTTCTCTCACCCTCTTTGGCTGGGTACATATTATCACTGCCTAGGTTTACACCAAATGTGGTGTTGCATTACAATCATAGAAGCAAAAACATTCATAAGTATTAGTCTTAGTGTTTTGAATGCATTCTCCAAACGGTTCTAATAAGCTTTTAAACATGTTGGAGCAATCTGATCGACATTTTTGGATGGTACAGTTTGTGGGCTGTATTAATTTTTCACATCTTTTGACATTTACTCCGCTTATTCCTGAAATAACTGAAAAATGCAAGATAGAATTAGAATAAACCTTTGATCAATGAACAATTTAACATTGAAAAAATATTAGAAATTGGGAAATCATCAAACCTGAAATGATAAGGATCAAGGCATATGTGTGAAAAGAAAAACTTAGTCATTTTTAATAATTCTGGTATATCAAAGCAATAAACTTTACTCTCAATGTTTTTTCTTTCTAATATAGGTTCAATCAACATGCAGCTGCTTGTTTAAATAGAGTGAAAAATCTCTTTGAACTCCTTGAAAATTGGGGTGGGGCAATGAACTGATATTTGTAGTACTTAATTTTTGAAAAATCTCTTTGAACTCCTTCAAAATTGGGTGGGGCAAATGCACTGATCTTTGTAATTAACTTTTGTGTAGTTGTATATTAATTATATGAAGTTATATTAAACGTTATATATTTGTCAATCATAACTATATATTAATTAAATTTAATAAATACATTATATTTCATTTATTACATTTTAATTGATTACATATTTTAATATATAAATATAGAGTATAGAAGTTATATTTTCATTAATCACGGTTACAAATATTAAATTTAATAAATATATTATATTTTCAAATAAGTTCACTCCTATATCATTACATAAAGATTTTATTAAAAAATATTATAGAAAGAAAGAAAAACATGACGAACTATACCAAATCCATGACAAAATTACGTCACACTTATACAAAAACTAATTTTGAATTAGATTATTTGTTATTAGTCTTCTTTGGTTTGAATTAACTTACTATCTTTAGTATTAGAATCTTCCCTCTCATTAACCATTCTAGTCAATTTAGAAATTATTTTCAATTCTTTCATAAATTGAGCACCTTAGATGTTAAAGGCTCAAAAACAGTCACTAAACAATTATGAATTGAATGTACACTAGAACAGGAGGAGGATATAGCACCGATTAAAATTGGTTATAGGCACCAGTGGTGCATAACCAGACGAGGTAAAAAAATGTAGGTTTTATGCCTCGGTCATGAATCGAGACAAAAGTGGTAAGATTATGCCCCGAATTTTAGATAACCGAGGCCGTAACATTTTTTCTTTTTTTTTAAATTTAGGTAACCCAGTTCAGTTCAAGCAGGAGGATTTGGTGACCGAGATTAACAAAAATGCAACTGCAAGAAGAAAAAATCAAAGCAACAGAAACGTGGTTTTGGCACTTCTTTTTCTTCACCAAATATTTCTAGCATGAGAGTAAGTAACCCAGAACCCAGAAGCGCAACCCATAACCCAGAACAACAACCTGCAACCCAAAACAACAACCCAGAACCACCATAACAGCAACCCAAAACCCAAATCGTGCCTCCATGATTCAATCTTCTCCACCCCAACCTGCACACAGAACCCGGAAACTCAAAAATCGGAGAAACGAAACTCAAATTGCAGCAACCAAACTCAAATGGCAGAAGCCAAACTCAAATCGAAGAAACCAAACTCAAATCACAGAAACTCAAACGGTAGGAGAGAAAATAGAGATGGTGAGGGAGATCGAGGAATTGTCGTTGCCGTCGCGTCCTCGCCATCGCCATGTCCTCGCCGCCGCCGCGTCTACCATCGTTTCTCTCTCGCCGGAAACCACCGATCTCGCGGCTGTGCTGGCTGTGTGGGTGTCGTGACCGTCATCGTCGCGAGGGGATCTAGACTCAAGGACGTTGGGGTCGTTGTCGCCCGTCGGAGATCTCATCCATGGAGTGGGACTCGAGGACGAGGCCGCACTCGGAGCAGAGGATGTCGCCCGTGGAGTGGTCTGGGACGAGGCCGCACTCGGAGAAGGCGATGTCGCCGGTGGAGCGGTCGGGGACGAGGCCGTAGTCGGAGTAGATGATGCCACCGGTGGAATGGTCGAGAACGAGACTGGATGACACGAGAAAGCGATGGAGGGAGAGGGAGGGAGGGAGTCAGATCAGAAGGAAGAAGGAAAGGAGGGAGAGCAAGGGGCGAGGGTGGGAGTCAGATCTGGAGGAAGAAGGAAATGAAAGGTTACGTTTTTTTGGTTAAGATACGTGCACATATGACTCGGTTCTCTACTCGCCCGAAACAATACATGCATATAGGTCTTGGTTCTACACCTGACTAAGGCATATAGTCCTCAGAAAAAAATAAAAAAATATATAAAATGACTATATACCTCGGTTTCCGTTTAAATCGAGGCATAAACACTATTTCGTACTAGTTCTGAACGAACCGAAGCCGTAGGCTCTGCACAGAATTCAAAGGTGGGCTTTTAGGCTTCGGTCGTTACTTTAACCGAGGTAATATGACTTATATGCTTTGGTTGATTTTAAACCGAGACGTATAAGTTCGCTTAAACTACAAAAATGCCACCGCATTTTGATAGGCTTCGGTTTCACCTAAACCGGTGCCTATAACGCGAGTTTAAAAACAGTTTTTTTACTAGTGGTAAATGTTGTGAACCATCCAAACTGTTAACAAAGAAAGTGACATCTTCCAAAAGAGATATATCAACCAAGGAATCAGATTCTATTGGCACACCATCAAGATTCTTAACAAGAAAAATCCCTTCACAACACAAATATTATCATGATTATCCACCTCTTGCTCAGGCTATGCAAACTCCACCACAACTCCATCATTTGAACTAAAAAGGCGTTAGCCCATTAATAGTTTTATTATAACCTGGTTTGAAACAATATTTTCCTTTACACAAATCTTCGACAATGGCGTAAAAAACCTCTTGATACTACAAAACAATCAATTTTTTCAACAAGTATATTAGGTAGTTTGTAGTATAATAAGTGTTGTATCCACATGGATTTAGCAGAAAATACAACGTTCTAAACTAGCTTAACTTGGAATAAAACGGTAAAAATAGATCTATTTTACCAATATAACTCGTTGTAAATTAGTTTGAACTTAAAAAGAATTGACTTCAGGATGATAGGGGCGTGTTGAAGCTAAATTTCACAACTTTTTCCCTCTCTTATAAAGCTTTAGTTATTAGTTATAAAGACGCAATTAATCATGTCTTAGGAGTTCTTTTTGAATGTAACTTTAGATTCATTTTTGACACCTAGAACATAAGATTACCAAATTTCAATATGATTTCTCAATGACGGCTTGAATGCATCACTAGCATTACGAGCAAGACTTTATAACCAACTAAAACCTTAGATATATTCTTAACATTTAAAATACAGGAGGAGAATTAGTTGGACAACTTAGAACTAGTATACATCCAATACCAAATCATTTAAATAAGATGAGTGATCGGTTCATCTAACAATAAGCATAAACTATGATGATGTTAATAGTTTATGTTATTTTATAATAGTATTTTATTTGGCTAATGATAGATAAAGTTTCTACGGATTTATACAGTTTTCGGAAAGATGATTATTTATAAGAATTTTGGAGTTTTTAGAAGTATTGCGGTATAAATGAAAGAGTAATTTTGATGGGCTTAAAATAAATGATACCATTAAGAATGTTAATCATATGATATTACATAGAAATTTGTGTTGATATGATTATTGGATGTTTAAGGGTTGTGATCAAATTGCGGGTTGCAGGGGAAATGTAATATGTAATCTTTTGTTATGTGCAGCGTATAGGATATAGTTAGGAAACATAATATACGTATTTGCATAAAAAGTGTTAGTATAAGATGAATTTGGAGATTTCGATTTTATTTTACTTTAATATTTGCGCGTGCGGGATGTTATTATATGTATGGGTTGGTGGTTAAATATTTGGTGTGGAGAAGATAAGTTTTATGACCTTTATTTTATGGTTTTAGTAAGTGTGATAGATATGGTTGCAAGCTAAGCTTTATGAAATTATGAGAGGAGAATTAAGGTATGATTATATTGTTATAGGGTGTGAGAATAAATATTTTGTTGATAAAATTCATAAATTGTGAGAAGGGGGTTTAAAATGTTTAAAGGATGAATTTTAGGATGTAATTTTGTACAGTAGTTTGATGTAATTGGAATTTTGGTTTGATTATTTATGTTCAAAATGAAATTGCAGGTTAAATGGAGGCATCGGAACAATTTTCGGTGTATACGTAAGTTTTATGAATGTTGATGATTCAACCGAAATTAATTCAGTTTTGAAAATAATTGTATAAGTGAATTGAAAAATTAAAGAGTTTTTTTCAAGTGCTTTGGATTAGACGGTAAAATTTAGAGAGTTAATCTCTTAATGTCGCATAAATTGAACTTTTAGTAGAACTAGTGTTTGAGTAAGTTGAATGTATTTTATTTTTAACATGAGGATGTTGGGAATGTTGTTGGAATCTTTGAGATAAGATGAAAATTAGTTAAGTATATGATAAGTTAAGAGCAGTTAAATTAATTGAGAAAGTTGGTAAGTGGTTCTGTAGTATACTTCGAACAGAAGATATTGAAATAGTGACTTTTTTGTGTTTGAGTTTTGTTGGGCGTGAGTTTTGAGTCATTAGGCGATATGTGTATATGTGACGTCCCACTGTTTGAGAAAATAAGAAGTTGGACGACTTTGACTTTTTGTGTAAGTCTTGTTAGATGAGACACTAACATGAAAATAATAGGTTTCTATTTTTTGCATTGTTTATGTGTTGATTAAGTTTTAATTTTATCTAGATGATTAAAAATGATAATGATGATAAGTTAGAAGATGAGTTGTTTGGATGAAATACTTGCATGTGTTTGTAATGTTTGGTTGAGAAGCATGTCTGTCTCAACCAATTTTACATGATTTGAACTTTTTCAAGCCATAAATAATGGCTAAAAGTTATTTCAATGGCCTAGGAAACTCTTTATTCCTCTTACATTGAAAGATAGAGCTAATTTTGAGATAACCTCCATTATGACGAGGTCAACTTCAATTTCTTTTTCTAAAATTATGACCTAAAACAATCCCTTTCTTGACCATGAAATGGAATTTTTTTCCAGTTAGCACAAAATGAGTCTCTATGTATCTTTTCAACACAATGTCAAGGTTGTTTAAGCATGTATCAAATGAACTACCATATACACAGAAATCATCCATAAATACCTCTATGCTTTTCTCAACCAAATCAGCATAAATGGCTAGCATACATCTTTGAAATGTGGCTAGAGCATTGCACAATTTGAATGAAATTTTCCTATAAGAAAAGACACCAAAATGACAAGTGAAAGTTTCCTTTTCTTGTTCTTGAGGATGCACAACTATTTATTGTAGCTAGAGTATCCATCAAGAAAGAAATAATATTCTTGACCGGCCAATCTTTCCATCATTTGATCTACAAAAGGAAATGGGAAATGGTATTTCCTTGTAGCTTGATTAAGTTTTCTATAGTTTATGCACATTCTCCATCCTGTGACTGTGGGTATCTACTCGTTCTTTTCATTATCAATAATTGGCATCCCTTCTTTCTTAGGTACAACTTGAACTGGACTCACCCAAGGACTATCAAATATTGGATAGATCATTCCTACCTCGAGCAGTTTCATTACTTATTTTCTTACTACCTCCTTCATTACAAGGTTAAGTCTCCTTCATACCCCAAAAACAAGGCTTAAATATAAGGTTCAAAGAAAACTATATCACTTTTCTCAAAATCAAGACCCAAAATAAATATGTTCTAATTATTTACAATTCAACTTGACCCATGGAAATAAGAGTTTGGACATACTCAGTAATTGAAGCCTATTCAGTAGTTTGCCATCATGGGGTACGAAATTTGTTATAAAAATAGGTTTGGTCCACTTATTTATATTATTTTTAATTGGGACCAAACAACATGCTTGAGTTGATACATTTGAATACACAATTTTGTTATTTTAATCCCTTAATAAACCTAATATAATATATTTCAATAAAACAATAGTTGAAATTATTTTTAATGCATTCTAACATCTATTTTTATAGACGATTGATGGTTTATCTTGATTGATTTTCATTTTTCCAAGATTTTAGAAAATTTCCATGAATCTTATTAATGATGGAATTTATAAAATAGCGTACAATCCAAAAGTATTAGAACTTTTAGTTTAAATTCATATGAGAAACAAATACAAATTTAATAATTTTATATTGAATGAATAATTTTCATTCAAATTTTGAAGTATTTGTAAAAATCAATGTGATTAGTTGATTGGGATGTACTTGCAATTAAAAAAACTTAATAAGGGACTAAATTGCAATTATAAAAAAATTAATAACTAAGATGCAAATACTTAAAAATAATTAAGGATCAATTTGTAATCATTAGAAAATATATAGATGTCAATTTGTAATTTTAAGAAATTTTAGAGGCTTATACATAATTATGAAAAATAATTTACAACAAATAGAAAAAATTCAAATTTATTCTTGAAGGATGTAAACTATATATTTAAGTCAATAAAAAAGTAAAATATAAGTAATAATTAATATTATTTTTATGTTATGTACATCAAAAGATAATGTGTTACATAATAGGTCTGAATATTATGATTGAACGTTTGTTGTATATGAACTGTTGTGTAGTATGTATAAGGAGAAATTACTTTTGATGTATAGTTAGAAAGAGAGTATTAAATTAAAAATTTGAAGAGATTATTCTGACTTTATTAATTATTGAATTCGTAAAAAAAAAATTATCATGAACACGTACCTTCAGTTATAATATTAATTACAATATAGTGAAAAACTAAAATGAAATAAAGGACTTGAATTTAGAGATGAAACAAATTATAATTTTAAGATATTTTTATATTTTGTTAAATACAAACCATAGACTAAAGTGATAACATGTGACAGTTTCCTATTAAAAAGCTACTAAATTCGTAGTGTCCTTATAGTAAGCATTAAAAATAACAAAGTGAAGGTGTACACAATTTCTATCATTGATCATGAGAGTTGAATTTAGGAGGTGCAGACATATTAAAAACAGAGTAAAGCAATGCCTGGGATTGGGTAATCAATTTTTCTCCCATGTCTTGAAGAATCTCTCCGTAATGTAACAACATTGCTCCATTTTGAGCCAAATGCTTAGCCCTTTCTACTTCATCCTCATTGTTTGAACTTCGATTCACCCTCTTAATCTTCAGAACATACTCTCCATCACCCACTATCTCAAGGCTAACATTCACTGCAATATCATCATTTACCAATTCTTCTTCCTTTCTCAATTTACACACTTTATTAAATGATTTATCTTCTTCCTCCATCTTCTTACCTATACAAAACAAACACAAAGTAATTAACTATTAAATTAGATAAAAATTAAAAAGTTAAAATAAAGAATGTTGGGTCTATCAAGAAAAAGATTCACTAAGATACAAACACCAATGAGATCTGAGTCCAACCATATAAGAGATTCACAGACAATAGGTTAATAGGTTTTTCACATTTATACAGTGTTCTACTTTTTCATTTTTATTCAATATGAGACTTAGACTTACACTTTGATTCCCAACACAAAAAACATTTACAAATTTATTATTTTAAAATTTTAGATTTAATATAATACCAATCCTTTATTTAAATTGTACTCGGATGTCATGTTTAATTTCTATAAATATATATATTTATTACGAAATTAAGTTGATGGATTATTCCACTCTTTCACTCACGAATCACAACTCTCAACTTTTTTAACCATAAGGACCACCCAATACCATCTAGTTTGGAGGGTTCCTATGAATGTCCTTCTTTTTTTGTGCAACCCAACAAAACCTATAAATGCCAAATTACTTCTCATTAAAATTATAATGAAAAATCATTCATTTCATTTTCTATTCAAAATTTTCTAAATTAAATGTTTCGAAAAATATTTTCAAATTCAAAAGATACCTTTTAAAATACTTAATCCAAAAAACATACAAAATACACTCCGCATTAGATGTTTTAAAAAATATTTTTAAACCTAGAAAATATCTTTTGAAACATTCTAAAATAAATGTTTTGAAAAATATTTTCAAAAATTGTCTCGTAATACTCTAAACAAAATATTTTTATATTCATAATTGAGTTATCTAAAAATACCTTCAGTAATAGCTAAATTAGAATATAAAAATATTTTTTGAAAATGAGTATTTCAAAAATATTTTTCAGAACACCTAATTTAGAATATTTTTTTCTTAAATGTTCTAAAAGAAATTTTTGAACTCAAAAATATCTTCTAAAAACGTATAAAAATATTTTTTGAATTAAATATTTCATAAAAAAAATTTGGATTCTTATTTTCTTTTTCCATATGCAACTTAGAAGTCCTACTCTTCTTCTTCCAAGGAGTGTACTTGCACACACTCATCTCCAGGAAGACCAATTGCAGAGGCCTTTGACAGATGGGGAGGGAGGTGCGAGAACGAAATGTGAATAAAAAATTAGGGTTAAGTTTTCTACTGTTGAGTGAAGGGTAAAATGGACATTTTCTAATTATGAAAGTGCAGAAAGAGAAATTGGGGTGAATAAAGAAGCTCCCCTACTTTGGGTGGGTTGCTGACAAGCAGGCTAAAACACTTGTATTGCCAAAAAAAACAATCCTTGATCTAGATATAAATACTTCAAGTGACTTTAAACTAAAATATTTAAGTCCTTGAAGTTGTGAACTATTTTCTCATATTTAGTTGTATGAGTGGTATATTAAGCAATTAAATCTTTTAAAATGATAAAAAACTGAATATGTGATCATCTATAAAATGAAGTATTAGAAGTGATAGATGTTTTAAAATAATGAGATTGAGTATTTTAATATTCAAATAATTCAATAATATAAATAGAATTTCATAAATACGTTTCATTTCTTGAAACACGTACCATCTATTTAAAGTTTCTTTTCTAGATTTCATCTTCCTTCTCTCTAAACTTTCTAACACTTGAGTCACTTCTTTGACGATTAGGAAGTGTCTAAGAAATCACGACAGTGATACCTATTAATTCATCTTATCAGTTTTCTAAAATGAGTAACTTAGTTTTTACTCTTTTTCTAATATAGGTTCTTTCTCGCATGTGAACCAAATTTCTAGCGCTCTTTGTTGTTCTTCTAGGATCATTGGTCCCAATGGTTGATTTGGATCAAATTCTGTGGTTTTTAGGCAATTTTAGAATTCATTGTGCTTGAAGCAACTGTGGTGCGTTCTTAGAACTTGGTAGTTCTCTTTAAGATAAGGGAAACTAGTGACTTTGTGTTGATTTTATTTTTATATGATGGGTATGATTTAAGATTGGTCGTACATTTTGTTGGCTTGGTTGGAAATAGGCATATATATTTTAGTAGAAATTGTGATTTTGCATATTTGTAATTAGCTTTTGGATTTTTGATACTTTGATGGATGTTGGACTATAATGATTATGTTTGAATTGAGTTGGTTATGAAATTTTATGGTTTCAAATGTTGGTGATGTTCATTTGAATGAAATGTTGAGAAGGAAGTATTAAGATGATTTACAAGTCGATTTTGATTTAAAATGGTGGTGAGGGGAGGGGGGCGTTTTAACAAGTGAATTTGAGAAATATTGGTCTGGAAAAATGATGAGTTAGGTTTTATTGTATGGTTAATTGGAACTTATTTGAATTGTGAATTGATAGGTTTTGTTTTAGAATGGAGTAGTAGACAATTGGTTATGTTTCAAACGGTTTTTAAGTGTATTTTAGAGGTTTAGAGTAGTGACTTTTAGAAATAGTAGCTTAAATATGAGCTAAAACTTGTTTATTGGAGGAGTTGATGTTTGTGGTTGAGTCATTTTGGACTTGTTTAGAACCCTAAGTAGTTTAAATATGAGCTAAAACTTGTAGAATTCAATTTTGGTCTTTAAGATGAGGTTTTAGTTGTTTTAAGTTAAAATCTTGTAAAACAGTTAAGAACTAGTTTAAGTTGGATTATACACATTTTTTTAGGTCCATAGTAGTTTAGAATCAAATCTAGAAGTGTTAGAAGTTGGTAAAAGTGTTTAGGATAGGTCATGGGAGGTTAAGGGCGCAAATTATGTAGTTTTGATGCTGCATAATTCTGCAGTCTTGCTGAGCGAGTGTATCCAATGAGCGAGTAGAACTATATCTAGTTGAGCGAGTGTAATCGCTGAGCAAGGAGAACTCAATATTTCTGTATTCGCAAAGCGAGCCATGGGGCTAAGCGAGTGGGTTGCCAAACACTTTTAGTTAAGCGAGCATATTTAGTGACTGAGCAAAAATATCAGAATTTTCAACTAAGTTTTTATATACTTCTTAAGATGTGTTCAATATATGTGATTGTTTGAATGATTGGTTTATAATACTTATTATGAAGTATGAATTGGTTTATAATATGCATTAGAAACAATATCATGTATATGATTATGTATGATATATGATGATGATGAATTTTGTGTTCTTTTCTCTAAGATGATTTGTTAAGCATGTAAAAAGGGGTTCCATGGGAAAGACCCTTATAGATGGTTTGTGTATATATTGGTGTAGGAGCTTTGAAATGGGGGAATGTTTTCTGACTCCAATAGTTATTCAAGCTCAAGTAGAGTGGGATGGTTATGTGATGAGGAGTGGCAAATGGTCCTTAGCATCGGGTCAGATTGACCATAGGTGTTTGACGGACTAACCTTGTGTAGAGAGTTGGAGGTATGTTGTTTCACCACACATATGCAGGTTCTCTCAGTATTCAAGATTAATATATGTATCCGAAAGGTCAGGTCTATTGTTAGAAGTGTGTATTAAGTTGTGCTTGTTATTATTGACTTGATATTAGAAATACATGTTTGTGATTTATATTCAAGTGTGAATAACTCTTTTAAAATTAGCTTACTTGTTTGCTTGTGTTTTGTTTGATTTTTTTCTTTGGTAATAATCACCTGATTAGTGAAGTCTTAGTTAGTTTGTGATTTATATTCAAGAAGTGTGAATAACTCTTTTAAAATTAGCTTACTTGTTTGCTTGTGTTTTGTTTTGATTTTTTCTTTGATAATAATCACCTGATTAGTGAAGTCTCAGTTGAACAGGTATTAGGAGTAGAGGATGTTGAGACATAGATACTTAGTTTTAGTAGCTTTTGCTTCTATATTTTTTATGAACCTTAAGTTGAAAGTTTATATGTTATTAGAAATAAAAACCCTAGTATATAAAAATTTGATTATAGTTATAGTTTTAGATGATGATAAATCATTTATTTATATGCTTTTAGTCTACTAACAATTCTTGATTATGAAATTTGTGATATTTTCTTTTATAGTATAAATGTTATATATTGAAATGTTACATAATAAATAAATAAATAAAACAATCTCATTTTTTAAATACTTCCAAAATTATTGTAGATTTGCTTTTATATTATTTTAAAACTTAATTAGTTTTTTTTTATTTTAAATTATTGCAGTTTCTATTTTTTTTATTTTTTTAATTACATGCCAGTGTTAGCATATATCAGTATTATGACTTAAAACAAAACAAAATAATTAAAAAAAAATAAAAAAAAAATTAAGAATTAACATGTGTTAGCGGTTCAAAAATTAAAAATTAATTAAAAAAAACCTGCTTAATTAAAACTTTTTGCCTAAAATTGGACCAAAAGACTAACTAATTTTTATTTTTAGTATTTTGATTCATGACTGTCCCATCTCTTAAAAGGTCATCCACGTAACTTTTCATAGAATAAGTCATTCCTAACTCAATTCAACGCAGGGAAACTTGTTCATAAGTTAGTAATCATCATAATAAAAGTCACTTTTAAATTAACTTGGTCTGAGTAACCAAAACTCTTAATGCAACTGACTATTAACCTACCTATTCAAAACTTAATCAGATATTTCTAGATCAGTATTTAATGTGATTAATACAACAAATTAAAAATTCATATAAACAATATAAAAACTGGTCTAAAAAATAATTTATGATAGCTTATTTCTATAGATATGGTATAATATCCTAACATTTTTGTTAGTATAATAGATTGACTACATAGAAAATAAAAGTTTATTTATTTCTAAATTAGTTTAAAACGATGAAAACATTATTTTGTTAGATTTATGGGAGGAAATTCACTGTGAAAAGCCATAACACATTAATAAGATCTGATTCTAAAATTGACAATATTTTCTATTAAAAATTTTAAAATAATGGTCGTTATTTTATATAATACTTTAATTTTCTTAAGGTAAAACTTAAATTTTCAATATTTTAGTTTTTTTTCTGTTTTAGAAAAGAAACATTAATTTTATAAAGTTAAAAAAAATTAATAAATAGAGATTTACCGTCTTGCTTAATGTGTGTTTTGCTGTCAAGTTGAATGGAATTGCTATGTTGATGCGGTTCCTGATTTTGCCCTGTTTGAGTTGAATCAGTGCCAAAGAGTGCTTTGCTGAATAAGTCATCCAAATATTTTTTGATCGCTTCTGGTCCCTCGTCTTCTATGTGTTTCGGAATTATCAGCCTAGGTTCTGCATCCACTGAAATTTACTATATACATATATATAACTTTTATACCAGAAAAAGAATTCAATATATGATTTTATTATAGTCACATAACTTTTACTATAATCTAATTATATTTAAAAGGACTAAATAACATATATATAAAATTTAATATTATCTTTCAGTGGTAGATTTTTATATATAAACACTGTATATGTATCCCGAAACGGCTAATTATTTTATTATTTTGAAATCAAACTCAAACGGAATGATATTTCCAATTTTTTTCATATAGTAATTTTTACTTCCAATTTGTTTCAATTATTTGATGGAACTAATAAAAAGAATCTAACTATTTTAATAAAATTATTTAATCAGTGACCCTTTTATTATTGTTGTTAATTTGTTTAAGAAATTAAACTAATTAAAAAAATAAATTTTAAAAAATTATATTATCATTCAACTATATAAAACCAATTATTTAATTAAGTAGAATAAATATTGACATATTTTGTTTTTAATATATTAAAATTTTAAATTTTAATATAAAGCTTTAATTTATATTTTGTTAATAATCAAATAAAATAAAAATTAATATTAATATATAATTAATTTTTAAAAAATTATAATTTAAAATTTACAAAATAATTATTTTAAGAATTAATTTTACATTAACATTAATTTTTTTCTAATAAAAACACCTAATAATTATTAAAATTTTATTTGATTAAGAAAATTTAAAATTTTATAATAAAATTATAATATTTTTATTACATGAAAATTAAAATATATCATTAAATAATAATATTGTAAATTTTAAAAATAATATTTTAAAATTTATAATAATTATTTTAAATTAAAATCATGATGATATTACTTTACACTGTAATAAAATCTATACCTAGCAGTACTTTTATTGCTAAAAGATAATCAACATTGAACCCATAAAAAAATAGCAATAAAACTTCTTAGACAAATAAGAACCCAAAAAATTCCAGAATTACTTGTTCACGTACCCTGGTCCTTAATCTGTGTATTGCTCTCTGCTTCGATGGCATAGCTATGTGGATATGCTTCCTTATTCTGCACCGTTTCAGTAGAATCGCTTCCGAAGAGTGCGTTTTTTAATACGCTATCCAAATACTCTTTTACCGATTCTCCTCCCTGTTCCTCTACATGGCTTGGAACCGTGAATCCGTCGGAACCTTTCGGTTTGAAGTTCTCGATTTCGTTCAACGACGATGTGGCACACGCAAAAGTGATGAACAGGAGCGTGAAGGAGATGAAGATCGGAGACGGTGAAATCGTTGACCGTGTCATGTTGATGAAGAAGTGCTGCAATTGATGAAGGAGTCTGCGTTTGGCAAAGGAATGCGTGGTTTTTATTAGTGGTTGAAAAATGGAGGAGGCGCAGCGGAAAAGGTAAAGTCTATTTACAATATTGTAAGCAGCAACTACCAAGAAAATGGTTTTAAATTGCACTGTTCAACTGCTCCAATTAAATGTTTATTTTAATCTTCATTCACATTCTAAGACGAAGGAAATAGGAAACCTAAAATCATATTTTCTTCTAGATTATATTTTATATACGAAAACATTTATTTAACAACGTATATTTGCCAACTATTAGACAACGCCACATGGCGGTTTTGGATTGGCTGAATTTAAAAAAAAATAGAGATACAATTGATCAGGCGAGAGTATTATCGGAAGGGAAATTTACGAAATTTTGTTTCGTGCTTTTCCGATTCTTCTTTCATTCGCAGTTATTCTCTGTCATCTCTCGCGTTCTCTCATTTCTCTCGTTCTCTCATCCTCTCATCTCTCTAGTTCTCTCATCTCTCTCGTGTTCAAACCTTACTGCTTCACTTTCTAGTGGAGGATTTGTATTGTGCCTTCTCGGTGTTTTGGACCTCCGTGTTGTGCAACATTGAAGTCGTCTTCAATGTCCCTGTCGAGCATTGGTATTGTGCCTTCTCGCTATCGTGGTGTTTTTTAGTAAGTAGAACTGCGTGAACCCTAACCATGTTTTCCAACATAGTCGTTTTCGTGTTTCGCTAACCCTAACCATCTTGTCATTGTGGATTGTTGTTTTGTTTAGCTTATAACTACAGGTCCAATGGCAGCCCAAAAAGGAAATGTAAGATGAAATGTAATTTTTTTTATAGATGATGTGTTATCCTCTGAATTTTAGTAAATAATCATGTTTTGTTAATTTTGTGTAGTGGCGCCTTCGTACCTCGATGGATTCATCCACCATTGTTGAAATGAATCGCTTACTAGGAAAGGGTCATGTAGAGCACATTAGGATGACTCCATTTAGGTGGTGTTTGCATATTCTGAGTCCTTTGGAGGTCAATTTGAAATTATTGAAGATAATGGTCTATCGCTGGGTTGGGCACGATGTTAGTTTTAGAGTTAGTCAACAATTTGTCCCATTTACTATTTTTGATGTGTTCATGAGCACAGGTTTAGAAAAAGGTGGTTTAGACATCCTTTTTATGAATCAATAGTTGGATTGGTTTGTCAAATGTTTAATCCAAAAACCACTACTTTGAAGGAGCTGATTGACATGTTTAATGTGATTGTCCAGGATCAAAACATTGAGGTTGATGTAGTATGTAGGTTATATATATTAGTGTGTTTAGTTGCATTTTATTTTCCTAGGAAGTTTGTCTATGTTTCTAACATGCCTTGTCTAGTGTTAGATGACTTAGACAGTTTGTGTCCATACGATTGGGGCACCGGTGTACATAAAGAAAATAATGTCGAGACTTATCGCCCAGTCACTGAGTCTTAGTGGCAATGTGGTCGTGTTGCAGGTAACATGATTTATAATTGTTTAAGTCAATGGAATGAACAACATTGTAAAATATGAGTCATTATTTATTTTGATATTGTAGGCTTGGGCGGTTGAAAGACTTTCTTTGCATGGTCATGCCTCTCACGGGAGGTTCCCGTGCATATTGCGATGGTTCCCGTATAACTCAAGGACCAAAAAAATTGAACATATCTTTCAGACCGGAGATGTAAGTCTTTCAACCTTTGTTATATGTTTTTTTAATTATTGATGGTCGTATTTCCCTAATTTTGTTGTTTGTGTTTGGTATAGTTAAATCTCGAGTGGTATGTAAGTAAGCAAGATCTTCAATTGCCCAAAATCTGTGCTGCTTTCCACATGGATGACGGAGGGATGGGTGAAGGATCGTTGACTGAACGATGCATGGTTGAGGAAGCAGATGATGAAAGCTCCGATGATGGCACTTGGGAAGTAGATGCTGAGGAGAGAATGAGGAAAAATAATCAAAATATCATAACATTGAATGCCAAGATTGGAGTTCTTACGAGGGAGTTAATTGAAATTTGTCAAACTCCAATATTTAATGAAGAAGTTGCATGTGGTAATGATGAAGAAGTTGGTGGTGGAGGTCATGAAGCACCTGCAGGCGGAGGTGATGAAGAAGGTGATGGTGGATTTGATGAAGAAGCTGTTGGTGGAGCTGCTGAAGACCATGCAGGTGCATTTAATGAACAATTAGGGGATGACGAACCTGCGTATGAAGATGAGAAAGTTTCAGCATCTCATCATCCAAGTGTTTGTATTGAAATTGATGATGATGGTGATGATGATGAAGGGGAGGTGGTACCATTGGCGATCCCCCCTTTGCGTAGTTTTGTTGGTGATCTAACCACCACTGTCGATGTTGACCAATTGTACTATGCAGTCAGCGTAAGAGATAGCGTACACAAGTAATTGATGAGAATTGTATTTGTCATTGGTGAAAGGTGATTGTTTCTGATTGAATAATATTTATTTTTTAGGGTTGTATGTGAAATAATTGGGTAGAGCTTGAGCACAACTTCATGTTACACTTTAGCGCCAACCAAATACGTTGATAATATGGTAACTATTATGAGACATTGCTTTATGTTTAATGTTGGTGGTTATGTTAATAATTTCTACAATTTTCATTGCGTAGGTGGTGTTATGTGCTAGTACAATTTTTATGTACTTTGAGAAAAGGTTGTCCGGTGTTGTTAAGAGGATTCATTTCAGTCCATTATACGCAGTAAATAAAATTTGTTATGATATCATATATTTGAACGTACAAATTATGTGGAAGGCATTGTGGATTGATGAATTTGAAATTGTCCACAACACCATATTCTTATTGATTATAGGAGACGTCCACAAAGTCGTCATGTGTTTACTCTTAATAATTACAACACCTATTTGCATTCTGATCATTTTGGACTTGGAGACATTGTCACAGCTGACTTTGTGAGTTATGTTTAATTAGTAATGACAATGTTTGCCCAATTTTATATTTTCATGTATTGACATTTGATTTTCTTTGTTTGTAGTTGTTTTTGCCATTTGTCCATGATGATTGTAAGATCCTTGAAAATATTTGTAAGTCAGATACTAGATTAAAAAAAACTTTTTTGGAAGGGATAAGTATTCCACGTAGCTTTGAGTCATAAGAGATCAAAATTCATCAAATTGTAAATAAAAAATTATTTTTGTAATAGTAAAATGAATTAAAAAATGAATAGTTAAAATGAATAGTAAAAATGAATAGTAAATTTTTTTGCTATAAATAGCCAAAGGGGGGAGGCTGAAAATTTACACCAAAAAACTTAGAAAAATTTTGATAAAAGAGAGTTGAAAGAATTTCTAGTTGCAAAGGGGATATTCTGAAAGTTTTCAGAGAACGAAGAGATTAAGTCTGTAATAGAGATAATGTTGCAGATGCGGTTTGAAAAAGCTTAGAGATGATGAGAGAGATGCGGGGAAAAACTTCAGGGATTTTTGTAAAAAGAATAAATTGTATTGGAAAAATATATTGTGTAAGACTTATAAGTTAAATTTCAAATTTATGTTAAGTGGTGAAGACTATATTGTTTAAAGTTTGTAAGTTTGGTATTGTACGTTGGAGGAATTGAAATAAAGTTTGATTGTTTATATCAGACTAATTTAGTCTCTACTACCAGTAATACCCTTTAAATTATTTGGGTGTTACATTGTGGTATCAGAGCAATGGTTTCGAAAATATTTTGGGACTGTGGGGAGTGAAATTATTATTCTTAGTAAAACTATTAATGGTTTATGATGAAAATGACTATTTGAGGAAATTGATATCATATGCTAAATTGGATTGTTATCTTTTTGAAGAAATCATTTAAAACTCGACAAAGATGCAGCAACAACAAGTTGACCAAGTACCTCAAAATCATTCTAGCTTGAATGACTTCTTAAGGCATGATCCAACTAAATTTAGTGGGGAGGCTACTCCTGATGAGGCTGACTCTTGGCTAAGGCAGAATGAGAAGATTTTTCGGTTGATGACAGTTCGTGGTGAGGCTGTGAATCGGGAGAACTTTAAGATAAGGTTCTTGGAAAAATATTTTCCAAACAGTGCAAAATTTGCAAGGGAGGCGGAGTTTCTGACCTTACAACAAAGGAGGTTATCAGTACAAGAGTACGTGGTAAAATTTAGTTATCTCTCAAGATTTTATACTCAGAATATCACAGAAGAATGAAGATGTCGAAAATTCGAGGGAGGACTAAGGCATGAACTGAAGAAGGTACTTATGTCATTGGAAATACAAGAGTTTCCAGCATTGGTAGAGAAAGCCAGAATGATAGAATTGTTGGAGTTTGATCCAAATAGAGTTTCCAGACTTCCAAAGGGAGAATCTTCAATGAAATTCAACAAAAAGCCTTATGAAAAACCACAATTATCCTATCGAGGAACAGTGAAGTGTTTTGAGTGTAATTTAGGCATAGTTGTTTTTAGTGTCACTGTGTAATTTAGGCTGATAATACAAATATGCTTTGTTCAAATTATTTTGGTTGACTAGTTTGTTTCATTATCAAGTAAGTTTTTACCATGGCTTTGAATTATAACCCATTGATTAAATGATATACATGGCATTGGGTAGTACTGCAATCAGTTACAATGTTTGAACCTTGATTGGTGTGATAATGTTGGTGATTTTGAAGTGACTACTTTAGCATATGGGTTTTGTGATCTTAGGATACTTGACTTGTGTGGTTGTGTTCGTATAACAAGTATTTTATTGAAGGTTTTAATGATTGAAATGCATAATTTTGTATCCAAAAACTGATGATATATTTGTTTACATTTTAAAAAGTTTGTTCCATTAACGGGTGTTGTTGTTTTATTGTTGTTATTGATAAAATTTCGTACCATTTAGTATTTTTGTTGTTTGTATTTGTGTTATTAAGATGTTGTTTAACATTATTTGGTGTAGTGTAATGGAGGAACTCTGTTAACAGCCTGAAGATTCTCATACCAAGAAGAAGATATGGGGGATTATATTAGATTTGCATAACTTTAGCGTTTTTATGTATTTAAATAGAAACAATGTTTTTGTATGCAGTTAGTCTTTAGACACTTTTGCAAGACGAAGTTGATAGGTGCTTTGAACAAAAAGTTGACTTATGAACACAAGGGTTACATTGAGAAGATTTTTTTTGTTGGTTCTTATGCTTGCCAATGTGTATTAAGATAGGTATGAATTTGTTATTTGAGTTGTGTGGTCGATGGGTAGATAACATGGAGGGGGGTTGGAGAGAAAATCCTTGAATTTAATTAATTTGATGTTTGTTTATCCTTAGGGTTGCCTGTTGTTGGTGAAGTGATAAATTTGAATAAAGTTGGGCATCATAGTGTTTGTAGGGACTACTTCCCTGATGGGAAAGTAGATGTTAACATGGTTTATGAATTTTTGTTAGAGGAACATGAAAATTTTCCAATAAAACATTTTTGCAGCTTGTATATATTGGTAGGGATCTTAGAGTTCTTGTTTCCCAATCGAAGTGGTGTAGTTTTTCCAATTATGTTTTACCTTGTTTCTGAGTTGGAGTGTGTGGGTAACTACAAGTGGGGCAGTTTAGTTTTTGAGTACTTTGTTAAAAGTGTGTCTAGTGCTTCAACAACAATGAAGAATGAAACAAGCAGAAGCCATTTTCATCTTGTTGGATGTGCTTACTTGTTGCAGGTACATGTTTTGTAAGTAATTGTTAATGACAATGATTTGTTATGGTTTTTTCAATGTTGATGTGAATGTTGTTTGATTTATATTTTGCATGTTTGGTTTTGTCACCATTTTTGTGACATCAAACTCAACTTACAGTACCAGCGTAACAAAATTCCCAAGGTTGCTGAACTGGATTGATATCAATATTGGAGAGAAGCTCATTAGAAGTGCTTTGGCTAAGGGATTTGTGAGTAGTTGGTGATTTGAGGAATGTGTTGTTGTAATATTTTAGACTATATGGCATTTTATGTAATGAAAGTTGTTAATTTTTTCATGTTGTTGTTGATGTTGGGTGTCCAAAGAAGAGCTTTGTTATGCTATGGTCAAAGATGTTCAAAAATATGGTGTACCATTTAACAAGCAAAATAGACTACATAGGGACCAAATAATTGGTGTTGTAGAGGAACAAACGCGAGTTATTGCGAACATGTAAATTAGTATTAATCATTTAAGAAAATTGATTGAAGAGAAAAATGAACATAAGGGTCTAGAGTTTGGGGAGGCATCATATTGGAGAAGTGAAGATCGTTGTCAAAGTACGTCGGTTGAACATCAGCAACAAAAAATGAAGGTTGTTGTCTTCCTTGCCTCCCATAACCAACCATCGCAGTCAAATCTCTTAACTCCTTATTCATTTCAATCATTCTCCTTTGGTTGTCTTCTATTCTCTTCATCAGAAGTTCTTCCCAATCTCATCTGCACCATGTTGTGGTATTGCCGCTTCATCCAAATTAAGGGTTGCACGAATCATTGGGTTCCCATGGTCCTCCTCGCACATAAATCACTCCCAACATATCTATCAACATCCAAATATAATAAGTAATCAATCAAAAAACAATAAACAAAAGCATGTCAAACTATTGCACTAATTGTACACACACATATGAACTAACTTACATCCTTTTTCGGAAACAACTCTTCTATTTTCTTTGACCTCAACTTAAGCGATGACCAATTTATTATTCTGGGGAACACAATTTCATGTTCAACATCCACTAAACCCAAACGTTCAACAACCCAAAGCTACAAAACACAAATGACCCAAAATGGAGAACAAATAATTATCAATATCTAAACAAAAAAGTCAAATAAAATATATTTCTTACCTACAACACTGCAACATTGCCACTAATCCCTACAGAGTCCTTTATGTCACGCTCCCTTATCATCATTGACCCCTTTGTTAAACTATTAATCAAATATGTATGCACAGCTTTTGCCCAATCATATTGATACAAACTATCAATGTTATCTAATACTCTAAATGGCATGTTACTAACTACCTTTGATTTTCTAGGAAAGTAAAAAGAAAAAACAAAGTAAAATATAAAAAGGTCATACACAATCCACATCCGACTCATTATTTTGTATTAACTATTTTATCCTATTTACAACTTCTTTTGGACTAAATGATTTTGAAGAAAATTGCTCACAATTGACACCATTAACATTATCATCAAAATTCACATCTAATCCCCTAACACCAAGGCATAGACCCATGCAAACATCTGTAACTGTAAAAGGTACCATTTTTTGTTTCAAAATGAAGCATTCATTGCAGCCAACCCACCGGTCACCATTTCCTATAACAAAGGAGTGCATAAGTCAATCGGCTTGTTCATATGAACACACCACTTGAATGGAGTTTGGCCAATACGTGTCTGATCAATTTCTCTTAGTTTAGTATTAATCTGGACTATGGCTTTGGTCTCACACCATGCCTACAATCGAAACTACATATTAATTTCAACAAAAACAACCATTAACCAACATTATTCGAACGAACATTTACATTTTCAATAAATCACATTTACTTACATTGGTACGACTTTCTTCAAAACTGCAATCCGTCACTGTAAAACGAAACATCAAGAATACTTAAGTCAAAATAACTCAACTATAACCACTAACCCAAAAATTTGAAACTTTGGACCAAAGAAGCCACCCAAAAAAAAAGCGACCCAAAATTCACAATTGATGGTTATAAACTAGTGATTCCACTAAGACCAACTAAGCTCTCGTAACGAAATAATGATAAAAGTTTCTCACGATTGATGCAATACAAATAAATCAAAATAACAACCATACAACACAATATTCACTAAATGGTAGAAAAATTAAAAAACAATTTATACGCACCGAACAAAGGGAAAGGAGTCGCGAAACGAAGGGCACAACGGTGGAACGAAAGACGTTTCGGTGGCTTGAGCTCCTTCAAAATGGCGGAATAGCGCCGAAAAGTGCTCCGATGAATACTGAACGACGGCGGCTCAGAAGAACGGTGAACGGTGGCGGCTCAGAAGAACGGTGAACGGTGGCGAGTTCGATGAACGGTGAACGGTGGCGGCTCCGATGAACGGTAAAACGCGGGGGGACTCCGATGAACGTTGGAAAGTCACTCAAACTCTTCACACCATGCTTCTCCTGAGTCCTTCTCTCTAGGGTTTTCTCAATCCCAAATGTAACTTCTGATTTTGAATTCCAAAAGTGAAACCCACCACTTCAAACCCCTCTAGCACATCATTTACACGTCATTTTGCTTTTCTTTTTTAATTGACAAATCAGTCACAACATGACACGTGGCGGTGTCAAAAGTTTGTCATTTTTGGGTATCAAAGTATCATTATCCTATTTTAAAACCTTGATCAAGTCTTAAATAGCTCTACCAAAGCAACTAACATGGTAACAATAATTCTTTCACTTTTAGTTTATAGTAATGAGTAAACTCTTACATTCCACCACACAAGGATAATGAATTACACTTGTACCACTCACATACTACATGTTGGCACGTCGTTAAAATGTTACGTGTAATTTATAAAACATTTACTAATTTAAAATATAAATTTTTTTATATTATCACAAAATGTTAAACTTTTAATAATTTTATTTAATTATTGTATTGAAATTAAAATCATACTAAACTAACATTATAAATTAAAATAAATTATTGTGTCAAATATATTTTGAAAATCTTTTTAAGAATTTTCTATGTGCCTCCTCGCTCTAGACATCATTAACATCATTTGTAATATCATATGCTTTCGTATCATAATACGAGTTATACGATTATCACATAAAAACAAACAAATAAGTGAGCTAACCAAAAAACAATACAAAATAATAAACCATAATCATACTCACCTACGCTACTCAAAACATCAATTCCAACCTAAGAAGTCAACCACATTTGCATTACACGAAAACACATTACCATTAGGTAATACCAAGCACTACCTCATTTGCATTACGAGCAAAACATCATTCCCTTCCCCACTACCTCACACAAGTGAGAAGGTGCAGCACTCGAACCTTTCATTTTCCCCGACTCTTACAGCCTTAAGCAAAAAGCAACATAACAAGGCTTTACAATTATAGAAAGAAAACATAATAATCAAACGTGTCTTCTAGCTTCACACTGAATAGACAATCACCTCACCCCGAAAATAGTTCAACCAACAACAAACAACATAGTCATGGTCAAATAGAACTCGTCAATCAATCACACTGCTCGGTAACAAAACAAACAACATGGCCAACATCACATACCACTCAACAAACATCATGAATAGCTCAGCCAAGGTAAAAAACCTCAAGGTCGACTTCCAAAACACATAGGCCGAGGGAATGAACATCATAGTTTTAACGCAATAGCATGGCTAAAGGAAAAATTAATGCAGTTTTAGTGAAAATAGCGCGATTTCCAGTGAAAAACAATATAGTTCGACGAACACAATATAATTAGTTAATTAACAAACTTGGTTCATGAATAGTTATCATGTACCAAAAAAATAGAAGCTCAACATATACCTGGACACCTCGCCATAAACCAAAACAAGTCAATTTGGAAGAAAAGAACAACATACTCAACAAACTAGAATAATTAACGTGTAATAGGAAGAAAACAATATACCATACAAAATTCTCAGTCTTGTAAGAACATTTTGACGCCCATTATGGGACCAAGAAGACTTTTAATCCTAATGATGATCATAAGGAACATGACGAGTAATGGAGTAGTAGTTGAAGAAATAGATGAGTAGTTAGATCCCATGGTAGTGGTTCAAGAACTTAGGAGAGAATTGGATACTTTAAAACCAAAAAGTGTTAAAGATTTGAACGCCTCCAAGGCCCAAAGATGAAGCCCCGACGATGAAGACAAGAGACCGAACGACCTAAGAAAGTAGTTGTGGGGCCACTCGAGAATATTTACCTTCTGCATCGACACTAGCTAACTTGTCTCAGTCTCGACACTTATTTACTAAAGGGATCATGGAAACTGTGACATCCGGGCACTGACGAGGGCGGGGAGTGACGCCGGTGCAAGAGGCATGGTGTAGGGGGCACAGACAAGGAGCGGCTCCTGGCAGGCTTCGAGTGGAAGGGGTACATGGACGAATCGAACATACACCGGAATGAGAGGGATTTGGAGACTGTATAGGTATGGGACTATACAGTTGAAGGATAGCTTAAAGGAATTGATTTGACTACTCATATCACCAAATGCATTTGCTTTTCGGTAGCCTAACTCATAAGAACTCCATAGTTAAGCGTGCTTAGCTTGGAGTAATTCTGGGATGGGTGTCCTTCTGGGAAGTTTTCCCAGAAAGTGTGCGAGTGAGGACAAAGCCTGGTGGTGATCTGTGGGGGTAGTCGACACGCTTTTATAAAAAAACTAAATTGTTTGATCTTTAATAATAATCTTTGTGTGATTACATAATAAATTGATAAAATAGTGTTTTTGTTATTATTATGATTTATCTTGATTATAAAATTGATCAAACTTAAAATATAATTGTTAAGTAATATTACAATAAAATTTAGTGTTAGAATTTATATTTTAGTCCGTTAAAATATTTGATTCAAAAATAATATACTGTTATTTTTAGAGTCAGGGAAAAAAATTGAAAATCCTAATTATGGATGAAGATGGAAACATTAATAGGAATAAAAATGTTGTATATAATGATATTTTTGGAAACTCTGAATACATACAACATTTTGTAATAGATGTAAAGTATATTAGTTCTTATTTTAAGTTTTATTTCAATTATAAAGTATGACTATTAGAGTTATGTTTTGAGATAATGCAACATAAAGTTTTGAGATATCGAAAATGACCATCATTATCAATAAAAGTCTTCCCATATGAACATAAAGTTTTGAGATAATGCAACATTCTTGTGATCTACTTTAATTTACATCACATAGATATTTGAAACCACTTATTTATATATATATATATATATATATATATATATATATATATATATATATATATACTTTAAAACCACTTACATGAATTACATAATTAAATTAATTTATTTATCAATTCCATGACCATCGTCATCATTCCATTTCATTCTAAGAAATTGGTTGAAGAAACACAATCATTTCAACTTCATTAATTTCTTTTTATCAGCAATATCTCAACTTCATTAATAACACAGTAAATATATATTTCTATTTTCTCTCTTATGCTTATATATTTCGTATATTGAGCCAATTCCGTAACACTCCTATATAGGAAAAGTTGTTTTATATGTTTGTCCATCCTTTTCTTTTTAAATTTTCACCACAACTTCTCTTCATTTCTGAACTACCTTCCAATCCCAACTTCTTCGAAAGAAGATCACATGTTCCAAACAAAATAAAATGTTCTTCACATCTTTTATAGTATAGTATCAAGAAAGTTGCAAGATTTTTTCACTCAAATAGCATACTTCTTAAAATTAAAATTATGCGAATAATATACTCTGTCAAATATTTACAAAAATAACACAATTATTTTTTTCATGTCAGAATTTGATTCTGGATATTTTGTTATTTTTGGGCAATTAATTTTTTAAAATCTCTTCTTGCCTTATTTTTGAATAAAAAAAAAATTAAAATTCTAATTTAGAATCTGACTTGTTTTTCAACTAGTTTTTTCTTCACTATAGTTCAAAAATCAATTTTCCCAAAACTAAATTCTAAATTAAAAAAAAATGGATTATAGGTAATTTTTCAATTCATGTATACATTTAAGTGAAAAAAAAAACATCAAGTTATAACCTTTCCCTTAATAAAAAGTGAAAGAGAATCCCATCAAGAAATCAGTATTATCAGTGAAATATCATTAATCAATTTTATCAATTGTTCAATCCACAATTAATCCAAATAGATGAAACCATGCTATTTCATATATTAAGCTGTTGTGTAATGTAATCAAAACGCAGTATTAGATGCAATAAATTTTGTCAATTGCCTCTTTAACACTTAAAAACCATTGTCACAAACTTTAGTAAGGTAGTGGTTATCCAGAATCAAAGTCAAGAAATGAATAAATTAAAATCTGCAATATATCCTGAAACCAATTTCCTGCCCTTACCTTGCATGGTGATCTCAATTTTATCAGTACTTTTGGCCCTCCATCGTTCTTAATTAACAGTAACAGGAGAATAGCACTTTATGATGAAGCAGAAGAACTCTACTAAGCCTCTCCAATTCAAGTTACCAGTTTCACAAGTAGCAGCTATAAGTGAAATGTTTGATTAATTACAATCCAAAGCCGAAAGACGTTTACAATTTAGCCACGAGGCACAAGACTTTTTCTTAAGAAGACGAGGAGAAGGTGTCAATGATGGTTGTGTGAAGTGGGTCACTCAAGTGGGTAGCCCAGTTGTTGAGTGGGCCCTTGCCAGTGGCAGCAGCTTGGACTGCAAAGCCCAAGAAGCCCACCATGGCAAGACGTGCGTGCTTGATCTCTGCCAATTGAAGAGTGGCTTTCTTCTCTGGGTCTGAGGCCAAACCAAGAGGGTCGAAGTAGCTCCCACCTGGGTACAGTCTCTTTTCTGGGTCAAGCTCTGCATTCCTCTGGAACTCTATGTACCCAATTACCAGAACCTCGATCCAAATCAATGTGGTGATTGAGAATGGAAGTGGTTGCCCAAGGTATGATGATCCTTCTACTAGCTCCACCTTAAAACCAAACCATGAAGAAGTGTCTTTCATTTTTCTCGTTCAGAAACTAAAAATAACACCAAAACCATGCACAAACATTCCAAATTGTTGAATATCATTCTCTCATCTTACTTTTTATCATCATTCTTTGTAAGCAAGTAAACAAAATTATCATAATGAATTTCTATTACTTCTCTCTTGTCACGAAACATTACATTAATTACAGCAAAACCTCTATCAACACTTTAATGTCAATCGATTTTCAAGAACTCGTTTTCTACTGATCGAAATTCATGCTTAATTCTTAATCTAGAAAATTCACACGAATTACAATGAATAACAAATGTTTTAGATCTAAATATGATAAGGTTCTGTGATTTATGCGACCAACATCATAAGAGTAATGTGCGTAATATCATGCTCCGGATAAACTTGTCTGGATATAGTTTTAAGTAAAATACAAGTCATGTAAATTAAAATTAACTTGGGGAAATCCTTTTATATTTATATATAGATTAATTTTAATTTACAAAGAAATTCAATATACTTCTTAAAAATATTATGAAAACACTTGCCATAACTTTTGCTTCTAAAAATAAGAAATAAAAAAAATTAAAATGGGTTTTCTCGTAAATTATTTTACTAATTCTGTATTCATATTTGTATACTTTTATGGTTAATTTTTTATGAATTAATTTTAGCAAGATTATTTAATTTCTCTGTTTCTATTTTTTATTTTCATACTCAAGGTGCTTGTGAAGAATTTTCTAGCAAAGATCCACTAGAAGTGCATAAGGAAATGATTGATACGTGGTGAAGAAGCAACAGCAGAGAATCGTACCTTGCCGGCGTCCTGCCACGTGACACCGGTGAGCCACTCGACGGAGAGGGCTCCGAGCGTGGCGAGCATGGCCCAGCGTCCATGGATGAGCTCGCACTCGCGGAACCTCTGGAGGCCGAAGACCTCGCTGTAGGGCTGGAACGGCGTCGACTTCACGTCCGCTCCTTCTGTCCTGGTTCCGATGATGATCCCGGCCTCGTTCTTGGCCAGGTTCTGGTCCAGCGAGTCCAGTTCAAACTGCAAATACTCCGCGGGCTTCCCGAGCCCGAACGGGTCGAACCCGTAGTCACCGACAAGGCTCCCGTCCAGCCACTCCGGTGCCTTCGCACCGGGGTACCACAACGGCCTGTCCGTGCCTGGACCCTTCGACACCTTCTTGGGCGCGGCCTTCTTCTTCGACCCGAACCCGAATCGTGCCAGGATCCGCCCTGACCCGGAATGCGCGTCCAGGAGGCGCGTCCCCATGAATGAGGACGTTGCCGCTGCCGTAGCCGTTGCGGTGGCCATGAGTTTGTGCTAACGTGCGCGGTGGTGAGAAGTTGTGGTGCTTGGTAGAGTTAGTGGTTGGTGTGAGAGAGAGGGATGGGAGATATATTTGATGAGAGGTGGGAGATTGGATAATCCGCGAGTGGGGATTTTGAAGCGTTGGATCCTGGAGAGTATCCATCTAACGGAGGAGATGAGGGTTGCACTTATCGTAATGTTTATCTGCAGGTGCTGACGTGGACTCTGTTTGTGGACCCGCTAAGGTTCCTGATTGTGATCGCTGTACGTGGAAATTTGTGGTGCTGGTTCGATGCTGGGTGGCTCCGATTGTGGATTTGGACAAAAAATCTAATGCCTTTTTTTCGTTTTTTCCAGGGTTTATTCTCAGTTAATTTATTTGGTGTTTCGAAAATTAAAAGAAAAATGTACCTTTACATTGCTTGATATTTTTTTAACATATGCATTGATCTAACAATTATTTTTAATAATTTTTTCACAACTGTGTTATTATTTTATTTATATGTATATTTGAAATGAATGAATCACAAATTATCACATAAATAATTATAAAAAAATTGTTAAAAAAATATTTTCTGGTATAAGACTATCCTACAAGATAACTGTAGTGTAATATGTAGCTGTAAAATCCGTAAATGTTCCCCTGAAGTCTCAAAGTGATGACTTGTGAGGTGATTTGGCAATGGTGTTGGTGGAGGCGCAAGGGTGAATGATAATGGTTGTCTGCAAACATACTTTGGTTCATCTACTTAACCATTATCTTATCTGTTTTCTCAGTTTTTTTCATCAGACTCATTGATCATGTCAACAATAACAAAATTAGACTTGAGTGTGATTTTAATAATAAATTCAAAAAATAAATGTTTTTATTGTTAAATTTGGAGATAAATCAAACTTTGATAATAGTCAAATAGTTGGATCCGATATGACTTGTACTTCAAATAATAATCTAAAATACTGTTTAATATGTAAAATAAAATTATTATAATAATGGTATTTATTTATTTTTAAGATTTGAGAATAAAAATGTTGATATATAAACGAATTTTAATTTTGTTTTTAAGTTTAGATTCTAAAAATATATTTAATAATAATTTTAAACATTTAAGTTTTTATGTAAATTTTACAGTAGATCATAATATAAATAGATTTTCAAAAAATAACAAAATAACTTCTGGGGAATTTAACGAAAGAAACACGGATATAGAACACAAATAAAGATTAGAAAAATCAAAAATAAAAGATGGATTCACAAATATTCATATAATTTCTTTTATAACAATTTTTAAAAGTTAATATCGAAATTTAAACAATTAAATAGTTCAATTAATTAATTTAATCAAACAAATATTATTTAACTAGAAATATATAAAAAAAATCATCTAAATTTAATTTAATCAAATTATCCAATCAAAATTCATTCTATCCACAATTTGATTTCTAAACTCCGAATGTAATTTAATATCATAAACTGCAAATTCTAAATTAGAGAAAAGAAATATAAATTTTATAATATTACGTTATCGGTACAAAACTAATTTAAATTACATTGCCTTAATTTTATAAATTGTTGTTATGATTATTTTATTGATAGTTTACCTCATATGTGTTTGTGTTTGTGAATGAAATTATCGATGATGATGATCGTATAGTATGTTATACGTGAGCAGATAATGTTATAGATGTTTCAGCGTGGAGTGGTTGACTTGAGAGAGAGGATATGAAATAACTTTTGGAGGATTCATTTAAAGCTATTTTTGTTTTACAAGTTAAGACAATATAATTGGACTATTTCCTTCCTTATTTTAATACCCGAAATAATGTAATTGGATAACGTTTTCTTTAAATACGTTTCTGCACTAGGATAAATCTTGAATTTTACCAACTTTTAATAACTTATAATATATCAGAAATTGGGATGTTACAAAACCTAATTTATTACTATTGAAAGGAAATGAATAAAAAAGTGAAAATAAAGAATATGTAAATTGCATTCATTATACAATAAATTTATAAATGTGAGTATAAAATGTGTCATCAATATCCTCTTGGTTGTTGTTGGCTTTCTTCAAACCTTATTTGATATTGAGATTGATTCTTTCTATGGTTGAAAACTAAGAAATAGACGTAGGATCTCTTCGGTCTGAACTTGTATAAATCTTTTGTGTAATTCTTTCTCTTACTGTATCTCTCTAATTATGTTATTTCCATCAATTTAACTACATTTTGGCTTTTTAAATTGAAAGTGTTATAAAAAATTTCAAGAAAGAGATTTTTTTCAGAAAAGGTTTTAAAACTAATTCACCCCTCTTGATTTAACAAGTCATCTAATTTTTTTTCTTTCACGCAAGAGCAAGGAAAACACAACCAAAGGAAACATGGTCTCAATTTTGATCCAACTAGAGAATTTCTTTTATTTGGATTTTGGAGTTTAAATTTTTGCTTAATGAATATTTAAATTCTTGGTGAGTAATACAAGGTAATTAGGTTAAATTTCCATTTTATTTTAGAAGCATTTGAATTAAACATAGATTTAGGTTAGGTGACACTTTTGGTTCTAAAATAACCACTTATTTTTGTTATAATAAACTCTGAATGATATTGAATGAAAGTTTAAATTCTAGAGCATTTTCTAAAGTTTCTTTGATAAAAAGAGAGTTTACTTTGCTTGGATCCTATCTTATTTCATATAAAATGATGACTCATTTCAACACTTATCTTATATTCAAGTAAAGAAAAGCCCTAAGCACCTATTGGCTACCTTAGGTTCCCATTAGACATGGTTGAATTTATAACTAGTCAAGATCAATCATAATCCAACCAAGAACCCCAATTTTAGAACTTCTTACACTTGTAGCACGCCCATTGACATTCCCTTTTTAATCTTCTTTAAGCTTTCACCATTTAACATCTAAAAGAGCCATTGTCTGTTCTTTTTCATACTTTCTTGTTTTACATTTAAATTTGTTAAGTCCAAAAATGCCTTGCTCATTAGTCTTTAGATATATTTTCTTATAACCATTTCATTTTCTTCTCCAACTTAGAGGAGACACCTAAGGAAGTGTAGGATATTGATAATAAAAGATAGTTGCTTTCAACGTGTTATTTAGAATGTACATTGTAGTGTTTGTATAACTTCCTTAGTTTAATAATAACGTTTATTGCGGAAAGTTCTTGTATGAAGAAATAAAAACACAACTGTAGGTTATATAAGAGAAGCGTTTAGACAAGAGAGAAATAACAAATGCACATATATTTTTATATTGGTTCACTCTATCTGAGCTAGGTCCAGTCTTCTCCGCAAAGGGTTTCACTATCATCTTCAACAAGATTACAACTGAGTATTCGCACCACTCTTGGTCTTCTCAATCAGTGAATAACCTCCTGTTATCCTAGACTGGATGAGTATTCTCACCACTTCTAGTTTTCTCAGTCAACGAATAACCTCCTATTACCCTATACTAGACGAGTATTCGCACCACTCTTGACACTAAGCAACCTTGCCTAGATTTCGTTAACTCAACCGAGTTCAACAAGTGTTTTAATTATCTTTAGAATTACAATCAATGATAGCTTACAAGTCGTTCAAACTATCACTCTCGTAGAGAGGATGCCATTACAATACAAAGCAACCTAAACACTCGTAGGTGTTTCTCTCTTTTCTTTTTCTCTCTTTCTTACAATCAGTAAGCAAGTATTACAATGAAGCTCGAGAGTATTGTTTTTCTTCTTTTCTCTTCTTTTCTTTTTCTGCGAAGATATTATCTTTTTCTAAGCTCTTTTTGTGCTTTTCTTTTGAACGCTTCTCAGAGGATGAATATTTTCATTGTATGCTATCCTCTTGATTCTTCATATGAATGATCTTATATTTAAAGGCTATTGGATAAGTGTCCATTAGACTAAGCTTTTGGCCTTGATTCTTGTGTCTTCTCTTTCTTTGTGTACAACAGTTGTTGGTTAAAGTCAACTTGTCAAAGTAGGCATGTTTTTCAATACTTTGCTTGAGGTAGGTTGTACTTTCTTTTAGACACCGCTTCAAGTTAAGAACATTCTGTGAATATCTCTTTTGTCTCTAACGTTCACTTGTGATATTTTAATTTGAAGCTTGTGGATGCGTGTAAAATAGGTTATCTACAAAGAATAAAGTAGATTGTGCATGCAGCAAATATGTATTTTCTCTTATCACTTTTGTTGTTTTTGAACGTTGAGTATTTAATGTCATTTAGTGCTTGCTCAAAACAACAAAGCGTTTTTCAATTTTCTACCGTTAAGGTAGCGTTAACAATTTAGCTTTTCTTCTAAAGATACCAAGCGTTGAGTAAAAACTTCATTGTTGGAAGAAGTAATAGTTTAGTTCATGGTATCGTTTAGACTGATGTAAACGCTTTTTGTGATTTTACCTTTTTAGAGCAACAATGTTTAACATTGTTTGTGTTTTCTTTGGTGTTTTAAGTTTTAGTCTTTTAAAGTGTTTTTGTCAACGACATTGCTTGACATTGTTTTATTTTTCCAAGAGTTAAACTGAATACCCCTTGGCTATAGTAAGCTTTACGCGTTCAACTTCAACTCTTTTAGATGATTTGACTTAACAGTCGTTTAACATAGCGTTTAGGTGTTTTGACTTAGTTGTTTTTTCGTTTCCTAAAATCCTAAGTGTTTTCCTTTGTTGGGGATTTTGAACTAAAGTCTTATGTTTCTTCCTATGGTATTTTCTAGATTATTATTTCGTTTAATGTTATTTGATTAAATTTCAAAACATGAGAGCGTTTAGACGTGTAAACGATTTTGTCTTAACATAATTTTCTTCAAATTTTTATGTAATGTGTTTAGATAAGGTAATTTAATAAAATAATTCATTTATTTGATGATTTTAAAGTTTTTTAAGAGTAAAATAGGTTGTTTAAATGAAGAAATTAAAAGAAATTTTGGAATTTAAGAATTTTTAGAAGACATTTCAAATAAATAAAACAATGAAATTTGAAATTCACTTAAACGAAGAAATTAAAATTGCACAACTAGTCATTTAAAAAATTTTAATTGTTAAATATCATTTGAATATTTAAATTTGACTAATATGTTTTTGTAAAGTTTGATTTTAAAATTTTATATTTTAAGATAAATAATATTAAAATAGAATTTTTTTTTCTTAAAAGAAAAGTTGGATTACTTCATCGAAATAAGAAATTTGAAAATAAGATATTTTAATTAATCAGGCCAATCAAAGTATTTAGAAAATGGAGAGAATTCAAATTACAGACTATTTAAATATTATGTATTTCAATTTTTTAGATGGTATGCATGCACACAATGTATTAAGTTAACATTGTTAACAAAAAATAATTATAAATTTATATTGAATCGTATATAATCTTTCCAATTTTTTTCAAAACCAATTCAAGCATCTCTTGGTTTAGCCAAACCATCAATTATTTTCTAACATACTTAATGTATCTTATATCAAGCATTAACTTTGGCGGTTAGTGCTAATTAGACAAAGCTTTGCAAAAACTTTTAGAAAAAAAAAATTCTAAAATGGAGTTCAATCCCTTCTTTTGTTTTGGGTTTTGACTTTATTTTCATAGTTTGTTTCCTTGAGTGCTAGTGATTAGTCTCTTTATTCTAAGAGTATGACTTAATCTTTAAGTAGTATTGATTTTAATTGATTTCTCTCCTATTAATTTTATTTATGTGAAACATGTAACAATCATTTTACATATTCATAAATTCTTATGATGGAAAGATGTAAATTTAGTTGTTGAATCAATTGAGAAAGAAACTTAGGTTTTAAATTATGAGAATAATTTAATTCTTCAAGAAATCAATAAATTAATAAAGAACTTAATGAATTTAACTAATCATAGCTACTGCAATCCTTAAAATCAATTCAATTAGATAATATTCAAATAAAGAACTATAGTGCTATCTTAGATTAATTTACCTTAGATTAATTTACCTTGAAAGAGAACCTAAAGAACAATTAGATAAAGAGATTAAGTCAATATAAGGTTTTGTGCCAAAACTCAATCTTAAAATTAAAAGTATTGTTATATCAATTTATCCAAATGATATTGTTTCTTATTTTATTTCTTAATTTTTCTTATTAAATTCTTTGTTTCATTATCTATATTAGGAGTGATAAGATTGACCAGCTCGACCGACTCATCCTCCTAGTCCACTAAATTTGGCCAATTTGGGCTAACCTGACTTCACAAAACAAGTTGAAAAGTTGAAATTGACAAGTTGAAATTGACAAGTTGGCTGTCAATTTATTTTTCATTTTTTTTCATATGCCAAAACTTTGTCTCCAAAACCCCATTACCAAAGCATTGAAGTGAGAAAAAAAGCACAAGAAACTTCCATAATTTGAAATGCAGAACCATAATTCAAAAAACTCTCATTCCCAAATGAATTTAACTACAACTCATTCAAATTGAAATCAAATTTGAAATGTAGAACCATAATTTGACCTAACGACAACTCAATTAGGAATTATTGAAATCAAATGAGACTATTCAATAATCTTCCATAATTCTCAAACTCCCCAATTTCTAACCCTAATTCCCAAATTACAACCAACATAAGAAGGATTTAGTGACAAATTCGTTGAAGACAAAGACAAGATGCTAAGGAGAATTTTCGTTGTGCGCCTCGTCTCCTAATCTCCTTCTTCCTCACGTTGAGTGATGTATGACATTACATGTCCCCTCTCTCGATCTCACGTGGTGTGGTGGTCGCTACTGGTGGCCTTTTTGTGTGGTGGTGGTCATTGCTCACAACGTTTTTGTGCAGTGGTGATGGCTCACGATGTTTCGTACAATGATGGTGTGCTTTATGCGGTGGTTGTGGTAATGTCGTGTGAGTGACTCCATGAGTGAGTGTGTGGTGGTGGGTTTTGTTTTGATTTATTTTTTCACATATAATAATATGTTTATAATATTGTCTATGAGATGAGATGAGAGAGCACAACACAACTCACTATACACAAAAAAACATCAACGTACCTTTTTTTTTTTGCAGACTAAACTGCTTTTGACTAACGAGTTGAAATCTTTTCTTCGACTCATCTTTTTTAGCAAATGGGAAGGCTTACCCATCCAGTCTAACACATTTTTCATCCATAATCTATACATTCAATTTAATTTTTATTTTTTTTAATTCATATTAAATTATGATATTAACAAAGTTAAGTTAAACATGTGATCTTGTCAATTTGATGACAACAATGCACTCTCGATTTTCACATATCAAAAGGCTTCTTAATCAAGTAGAAACTCATACTAAAATTATATAGATACTAAATTTGTACTTATGAGAATCAAATTGAATTTTATCGTAATATTCTCATACCGAAACTTATTAAATTGGTTTGGACATCCCTCCCATGTTTGCACCATTCAATAAGTTTTAATAAGTTATATCATTCCAAGAATCAAAACTTCTGTCTACTCTCTATGACTTATTCCTCCAAAAACCTTTCAAACCAAAAACTCACTGAAAATATAGGGTTCTATTTTTTCTTTTTATTCTTTTGTTTCTTGAAACTTGAGGGTAATATTCATCCTTCCTTGCAAACCTTAGAAAGCCTCCATCACTTGTGAAAAATCATATCCAAAAACTGATAATAACCAAATAAACTTTAAGATTGTTTTATTTTAAAATAATTGTCCATGACTTAGCTTACATTTAACTTATTAAAATAATATAGCACAAAAAGAAATTCAACTATCCTGATTATAAATGGATCAATATATGAATCTCTAAATTGTTGAAAAGGTGAAATAATTAAGTAGAGGATCTCAACTGGTACTCTATATAAATTAACATGTCTTGGACACATTGTGAGATTTTTTCATCAAATCAAAAAATGTCTAAGTTGCTTAGAAGTAATCATCTTTTAGTATTTTAGTGGTTTGATATCTTTCTCTAATATGACATCAGCATAATATGTGCTTTCTACATATTATGGTTGAATTTCTTGAAAAGTAAATTATGCAAAGAAAGGATATGCCTGATATAACTTATTAGTTATAATTGTAAATTTGTTTGAATAGTGATTTATCTCTATTATATTCTTTGGATATTCAATCACCAATTATTAACTAAAAAACCAGATATTTGGCTTATCCATGACAAACATTTTACTTAATCAAGTAATATAATATGTTAGAAAACATTTTTTTTTAATTTTCAAGTAAATATTCAATTAAGAGTTGCAAAACAGTTACTCATATTGTGGTAAAATTACATCTAACTAAGAGGACTTCACATTTATTTAATCTTTTCAATATTTTTATTCTCTAACCTAATCCAAATAATATTATTTCTTACTTATTTTTACTCTCTTTCTCTTTATTTTTTTCATTTCTCATTCTCTCACTTTTCATCTCCTCTCATCCAAACATAGACATAATTAAAATGTCCATACAGAGATACTTACTTACATGCACAAATTTGCATGCATATGTACTATTTCTTTAATTCAAATATCTAAAGAATCATAAATTACTATATCAACACTTAGGAGAAATATAGAATAAGTATAATAGAAATGTTCAATAACAATAATAACAAATAAAATAAAATAGATTATAAATAATAATTAAATAGTTTATAGTGATATTACTTCTAATACTATTTTTAATTTAATCTATAAATGATTTGAATAAAATTAGTTTGTATTTGTTTAAATTAATTTATAACGATTTAAAACAATTTGAACAATTTATATTTATTGATTGCTGATAATAAAATGGTTGAGAGGCTTGGTTCAAAATATTTTCAACCTTGTAAAAATATTATTACTGATATTTGATTTGTGTTATTTTAAGTGGTTAGTATAATAAATATTAGTTTTTGTTAACTCTGTATTAGCACAATTTCTTCTAATGGTGACATTATTGTAATATTTAAGAAATATTATGAAAATAATATTTTAATTGAATTTTATTTACACATTACTTAACATAAGAATGAAAATTCAAGAACTTCGTCCAAGTAAAACAAAATCAAAAGGCAAAACCTTATAATTGAAATCATGAAGAAATCAGCTATATATACAATATTATATAATGTAGTGAATTAAATAATATAACTATTTACCCTGCAAAACTTTAAATTGTGTGAAAAACAAACAAAAATTTGGCTGAAGTCTTCCAACACTTCACTATTGTGCTGAAATAAATAATAATTCATGCTATTTCATTTGTAAAAAGCAAAAAATGGAATAAATATATGTTATTTTACATCAAATCAACTTATAAAGTAAATTAATATAAATAAAATAATTTGGCAGCATTTTGAAATAAATTGAATTTATATCATAATGTGAAAAGTCACATTTGTCAGTAATAAACTTTTAAAATAGCCATAAATATGTACATTCTTTTATGATATAATATAAAATATTATGTTTTGATATTATAATATTTCAAAGAATTAAGATGTGATCTAATTTAATGAATTAAAAATGAAAGTAATCTAAATTAAATAGTTTTAGATTAGATAATTTTGGTTTGAAATCAATCTATTAAGTAATATATATATATATATATATATATATATATATATATATATATATATATATATAAAGTCAATTGAATATTTTTTGGTTCAAACATATTTGGTGTAATCCACATACTATCCCATGAAATATTATGGTTATCCAGCCCAAATTGAACACTTAGTGACTTTTTATAGCAAAATTTTGGTCAATTATGATATAAAATAATCAATAGTGAAGTTTACAAAATTATTTAATACATAATTATTGAAAAGCAATAACAATCATTAAATATTTAAAATAAGCATAATATCATTGTCGAATGAAAACCGGGTGTAGCCCGTGAAAGCCAATTCTCGGGTAGAGTCGTGTGGAGGCAAGACACCAAAGTCTCCAAAACTTAACAGGTTGATCCGGTTACTGTGATCAATACATTGGTACCCTCTTCTTTAGTTTCCAAGAGCCGCTATCTCTCTGCTTTTGCTAGTGGTACTGTCTTAGCTTTGATTCTCTTTTCTCTGTTTTGTTCTGTTTCGCTTGTAAGTTCCTCTGTTAGGCTTTCGCCCTTCTAAAGGTATTCCTCTCCTTCAATAAAATCTTCTTTTATTTTATTTAGGGTTGAATTTATCGGCTTCGATTTCTGGTTGGAAGATTTGCAAAGTTCAAACTTTGCATGCGGTTTTATTTTTTGTCTTTTTTTGTGGATTGTGATTTTGAAGAGTTTGAAAATAAAGGTTTAGTCAGGGGAGTATATTGCATGAACAGAGGCAAAAGGGTATTCGCCGTTTTTAGGCTTTTCAATATTTTCTCTGTATGTAATTTTGTTTACTGTGTTCTCGAAGCATGCCAAGTGAAGGAAATCATGTACTATTATAATACATAACTTGAGGATCTTGCATGTGCTTCCATCTTGTTGATTGATATATCATTTTTTTTATGATTAACTCTGTCTGATCTCTGAAATTTATAGGAAAAGACAATTTCATGTGCATGTGTGATAATCTTTTTGTTGTTACAAAACACATGCATAAATTTCTCTAAGATGGACTACTAGGTAAATATGCATGTGCGATTAACATCCTTTAACTCTATAGTTTGTGTGTGAATTGTGATCTTGCTACAAATATATTATTTTATGAGTTAACCCTATAGTGTGTGGCGGTGTGTGAAACTATGTTGTTGCTACAAAAGCTCAAACACATGAATTTCTATATGGTGGAAACCTTGGTAGATATTTAACATTTTATAAGCATCATTTAATCCCATTATAGGGTTTATTTATTTACACTGATTTTTGTGGGGTCCTGTTTTATGTGTTGCTAATTTTGTTAATTATCTGCTTGAAGTTTTATCTGTCTCTTGTCCCTTCTTATTGGTAATTTTATCATTCCCTTATTTGATTGCTGGAGATTTAGTGGTACAGGAACTTAAACAATGAAGAATGCCAAGGGCAAGGGGGCAGTGAAGGTCTCAAAAGAAGCACTGAAGCCTGTTGATGACCGGTTAGTTCTTGTATCATTACAGTGAAATTAGTTGAGGCATTCTGATTTTTCATATAACTATTTGTCTTCTTGTCCATCAGGGTGTTGACTTTCTGGGGCATTGATTTATATATAAACAGTTTATTAATGTCTGATTATGCATACTTGATGGTTCATCCAGCTGTGATAGGAATAGTGTAGTGATAGAACATATATCTCTATTGTTTTCAGAAAGGTTGGAAAGAGGAAGGCTCCTAGTAAGCCTGACAAGGGCAGTGCACCAAAGGCAAAGAAGGAGAAGAAGGCCAAGAAAGACCCAAACAAGCCTAAAAGACCACCCAGTGCTTTCTTTGTGTTCCTGTATGTATCTGTCTTTACTCTTTCTTTTTTGTGTTACTTAGAAAAATATTCCAATCATTCCTGGTCTGTGATAGTGAGGAGTTCAGGCAGACCTTTAAGGCTGAGAATCCAAATGTGAAGGCTGTATCTGCTGTAAGTAGCTTGTTAAATTGCTTCACGTTCAATTATGATATACCCTTTTTTGAATAAACATCTAAATTGTTTGCTGCACTCTTTCATTGAAGGTTGGGAAAGCTGGAGGAGAGAAATGGAAATCTTTATCCAGTGCTGTAAGCTGTTAAATTGTGATAAATAATGCACATTTTTTCACTTTTTTTTTATATTGATTTACGCATCTTTGTCGTGATTTTAGATGCATTCAGATGCAAGTTTATGTTTAAGTAGATATAGTTCGTTATTTGTAAGCTAATGACGCTTGAATTGAATTCGAGTATATCAATTCACATGCACTAAATGAACTCATTCTATTGAAAAAGGGATTTATTTTTTTAAAATTGATGTTGACTCCTCTTTTTCGAATGAAAAGGAAAAAGCTCCATATGAAGCCAAGGCTGCAAAAAGGAAAGCTGAGTATGAAAAACTCATGAAAGCTTATGATAAAAAGCAGGTGAGTAACCTGTGCTAGTTGTTCTGTTTTGTGTGGTGTTTTGGTTGTCTTGCTTATATACTTTATTTTCTATAATGGTTACAGGCAAGCTCTGCAGATGATGATGAATCAGACAAGTCCAAATCTGAGGTGAACGATGAAGATGATGAAGCCAGTGCAGAGGTATATATTTTCTGTGTACTTCTTGAACTGTGCATGATATGGAGGTTGCACATAATGAATGCTATCCATAATTTCTGCAAACGTTTTGTTCAAGATTTTAGTTCTAGAGGGTGAACATGAGAGAAATAGAAAAAGGACTATGATATGTTAACAACTTTTTTTAACAATTTTTTGACAATAAACTATGTGTCACTATTTGATTGGCTCGTATATTTGAAATAAACCAATCATGAGCTACTACGTAAGTGTTGTAAAAAAGTTGTAAAAAAAAAAAAGTTAAAAAAACATTTTTCATAGAAAAAAGTTTTGGTCAAGGAGTAAATGTAGTGAATTTAGCATGTATTTGCTTTCACGTTGCAACATTCATTTCTCTCTTCCCAAGAAACTAAATGTGACTGATAATAATCGGATTCATGATTAACGGAGTTTGAATGGTTTTGCAAACGCACTCTTAATTTAATTATTACCCAAGTTACTAACCCTTTTGACTTACCAAGAGAAGTTTGTAAAATATGGACTTCAAAGCGTGGATGGTACCTTCTGATTTACATACTGAGGTCTCTATAATGGTTTAGCTTCTCAATAAACTGAGATGAGGGGTTCCTTATTGTACAGGCGCACATAGCATAAATGCTAGTGCTGCCTTCTATGATTTGTATTGTTTTGACAGGCTTAAAACCAGTCCTTTCTGTCTCTCTTTTTTGATCCAATTGTTTTCATATTTATACAGGACCATCAAGAGGAGGAAGAGGAGGAAGACGATGAAGATGAGGAAGATGAGGATGATGACTGAGATTGATGTTTAAAAACTTGGTTTATGATGTTTTGTTGGTGAGGGTGGCTATTATCTATTCTGACTGTGCATACTAGGCCACTTTTTTTATGTTTTGTGTTGGTAGAAAAGAATCTCTTCCTTTTGTTGGCTCCTTAAATTGCCTGCTACTTGAGCTTCCCTCACTTAGCTATCGTACCTAAATTGCTCTGTGCATTGTAGCCTTACATGGGTTGCTTTAAGTAATATTAATTTCTTTCTGATCAATGCATTGACATAATAAATTAGTATAAACTGAATCATCGTTTTTCTGATCAACCCTCATTACATACGTGAGAAAGTTTTTGTCATTGTGATCTCATTCCGATTGTTCATCAGTGCTAGGAGCTAATGTCACTCAGAAATTGGAATGGCACGTGTATAATTTGATTGATTCGAGGTCATTTACCGTGTTTTAGTAATTCTTTCATGAAACATGGGGTGAGTGGAACTACAACAAAACTCTCATTTAGTAAATGTTTTTACTATCTATTTTGGTTTCAATTCATTTAAAGTGTTTTTTATTTTAATTTTCATCACACTAAAACTGAATTTTAGTTGATATTTGATATTTGATTCATTAAGATCATATGATATATGATGTTTGTGATTTCATGTATACGTTTTAAAATAAAATATTTTTTTAAAATAAATAGTATTTATATATCTTTAAATAATTATTATCAATAAAAACAGTTTTCAAAATTAAAATAAAATCGAGGATTTAAATAAAAATTCACTTAATTTAAATGACTAAAAACTTTAATTCAATTCTTTTAACAGGTAAGAAAAATATAAAGAATAGCAATTAAACTAAACATGACGGTCCCCATTTCAAACGTCTTACTAAATCCTTTAAAAGTCATTAAATTCTCCCTAAATTTTTTATTAAGTTTGAAAATAATCTTATATTCCAAATCAATGAAGCTACTATTATTTGTGTGGAAAGTTAGATTTGAGGCTTTTAGATTATACAGGAGGATTATCTTTGTTTAATTTTAAAACTAAAGGAACTAGATTTGCCATAAGTTAACTTGTGAAAGTAAAGTGTCCAAAAATACAGTTAATTCTTCATTTGAATAATGTCTAAGAATAAATGAAAGCACACATAAAATGAAAATTGTCTATTTAAATAGTTGTCCTTCGTCCACTCAATAATGCCGACCCTGCTAATGTCCAAACAACCCCTATTTTAGACTAATGGATGCCCAAGCAATAATTGTTGATTGAATTGGTTGTTATAATTTAATGAGGTTTGTGGTAGTGTTTGTGATGGTTTTAAATAAATTATTTTGCAATTGCGTAATGTTGCACATGACAATGCTTATCAAGAAGGTAGCAACAATTTTTCTAATAAACTATAGATGGTGGCATTAAGTATATCAAAGGACTACATTTCATCCTCGTACGTTTGTCTAATTAAATAGTAACACTTTAATCGTAGCGGATGAGTGTTTTAACTACGCGTTTGCCGTTTGGTAAGGCTGAAAAAAAAATTTCAAATATGAAATTCAATTTATAATGTATATTATTTTAAGTCCATTTAAATATATTTATCTTAAATTTAAATTCATATATTTTTTATTTTAAGTTCAATCTATTTAGATTAAATAATTTGTTGAATTTTTTAAAATTCAAAATCAAGAACATTTAAGTTGAGTTGAGATAATTGAGATCAAATCAAGCTTAGTTGGTTTAAGTTAAAAGTTGAACCGAGTGGGATCGAGTTAAAGATTTAGTCAAATTGATCCAAGACAAAAGTTGAACTAAATTGGTCCAAAATGTTGAGGTAAGTTAGTTTGGATTGAAAGTTGAGACGAGCCGGCCTAAGACAAAGATTGTGTTAAATTTGCCCAAAAGGTTGAGGAGAGATAACCCGAGTCGAATGATCGTGGTTAGTCAACAAAGGACTAAGGGTTAAGCCAAGTCAGCCCAAACTAAAGAATCGAGTGAGTCAATCAGAATTAAAGGTTGAGATGTGTTGGCCTAAGTCGAGGTGTGTCAGCCTAGGTTGAGACGTGTCAGCTCAAGTCGAAGGTCAAGGTTAAAGGTCGAAATGAATTAACTTAGGCCGAAGGTCGAGGCTAGTTGAACCGGAAGGTCAAGACTAGTCAACTCTAGTTGAAAGTCTAAATGAGTCAACCAATACCAAAGGACGAGCCAAGTCATCTAGTCAGGTCCTAGTTGAGTTGAGTTTACTCATACCTAGGTCGAGCCAAGTTTATATGGGTGTAGGTTAAGTCAAGTCGGTTTAAGTGTAGGTTGACTCAAGTTAGCACTGGTTGAGGTTGAGGTGACGTAGTCTAAACCCAAGTTGAACCAAGTGAACTGTGAGTTACATTGGGTCTAGATCAAGTTGTGTCAGAATCAAGCCGAGTTCGTCCAAGATAAAAGTTGAACTGAGTTGGGTTGAATCCAGGTGGAGTTAAGTCGGCCAGGACCTAAAGCAAGTCAAGTCAAGTCCATGCCTAGTCATGTCATATGTCTAATAGACTAATTAGTTAGTATATTAACTTAATCTCACTAGATTTAATCTCATTGACAAAGTAGATTCAATCTAAATTTAATCAGATATACACTTGATTTTAAAAAAAATATAAATCTAATTAATATAGTTAAAATGAATTTGAATTATAGATCCAATCTATTTTATTGAATCTAGATTAAATTTTAAAAGATACATTTCATGATCACTTTTTCCATTTTTCCATTTGTGAATGAGAGTTTGAAATGCTATAGAAATTATTTTTTAACTTGAATAATTCTGTAATGTTTATTCAAAATAAACCAAAGATTAAAATATCAAATTAATAATATAATTTATTTATTTTTATTTAAAAAGTTATTAAATATTTAAAATTTTTGTTAAATATGTAAAATGTAAAATTAAAGTAAGTTTTTAGTATGGCATAACATTCAATCACAACATAAAAGGAGAGTAAGCAAACAAACTAAAATGTTAAAAAACTTTTGAACAAAATATATTTGCTAGTACTTGTTAGTACGGATGACAACGAGTTATATAAGGTATAGATAGTGCTTACCGGCTACTTGTACCGTCTAAAAATAATCATCTTATTATTAATTGGGTAAGCATAAAAAAAAATCCACCATTTCTTTTATTTTTGCGGGTACCTATGAATATATATATATATATATATATATATATATATATATAATTCTAAATAAAATTATTTAGAAACAAATCTTTAAAATATTAAATAAAATTTAATTTTGAAGTGTATTCAAATCAAATTATTTACTAAAATATTAATGTAACACAACTTGGAATGAGTTGTACCAAAATATAAATTTTAAAAAATTAATCTTTTTAGAAATAACTTTAATTTTATAAGTTTAAATAAAAAATAGAAATATATGAAATCAAATTTTAAACCACTTGAATAATTAATATTTGTTTTATTAATAACTTTGTTTTTTTTATCACTTTAAAATAAAAAATATTAAAAGAAAATTCATTAATAATTGTTATATAATAAAAAATATAAAAATAATTACGAGTAGATAGCGTCTCATAATTAGGGCTGGGCATAATTAACTTAACTGTACTAAACTATAGATTATCTATACTATATTAAACTATAAAAACTAAACTATTTTTACTGATAACTAAATTATACTATGTTGTGGTTCAGTTTTAAAAAACTGAACCTTTATAGTTACAATGCAGTTAACTGCATAAACTATCTCTTTTATGTTTATCTTCTACCATGCTTTGTGGTAAAGTCTTTTTCTATCATTTTTTTCTTTCAATCATCGATTCACTATGGTTATAAATATTTTTTGTTGATGGTCATGTTGACGTTCTATTATTACAATTTTAGATTTAATTTTCTCATATTAAACTTATAAGTTTTTATTTCTGATTTAATTTTAGTATCTTACCTTAATTAGGGATTTTTTATTTAGTTAATTTTTGTATTAATTAGTTGTTCTTAAGTTTAGACAATCCACAACATAATTAAATTGTAATGATAAATAATTATAATAATGATAAATAATTTTTGTATTAATTTTTGTATTAATTAGTTGTTCTTAAAAAGTTAACTATTATTATAATAATTATTAAAATAAAATGATATTATTAAATTTATACTAAAATAATTATCTATTTTAAAAAAAACTAAATTTTATTATATTGTAATTATATTTCAAAAACTGGTAATTATTTTTATAACTTAATAAAATTAACTATAATTGTAAAAATAAAAAGATAAAAGTACTTATGTAAATAATTATAAAATATAATATTATATATATATATATATATATATATATATATGAGAATTCAGAAAAAGGTGAGAAGAGAAGAAAGATGAGAGTTTTTATATTAAACTAGATAATTGTCAAAATAAAAATATTTCGAATAACGCAAAACAGAGATAAACAGAAATATTTTTTAGAGATTAAGTTTTTAATCTATATAAAATAATATATAAACAAATTTATATTATTAAATTAAACTATATTTAATATGAGAATCAAATTTTAGACATTTTATATTTTTAAATTAATAATAAATAGTAATGATAAATAATTATAGTTATTAATTTAATTTTAATAATATGATAAAATAGTACCAATAATATTTCATTAATTTTTTTAAATTTTTTATTATAATTATTTACTAATTCTAATTATATAGATTTATAATTTAATTTTTTTAAATGCTGTGATGTTATTGAATATTAATTTATTTGTTTGTAATTATTAAAAAAAAATCAAATTGAACTAATTCTTTTAACTCTATCGATGATTAGCCATTGACAGTTGTACTAGTGCAAAACTACATTTATTTATTAGAAAAATGTGCATTGTAGTTAACTGAATTGTTTTGTAGTTAACTGAACTAAAAAGTAGTTTAGTTCAGTTTTTGTGAACTATTTTCTAGTACAGTTCAGTTTTTTTAAACTATTTTATAGTTAATTGTAATAGATTTATAGTGCAGTGCAAATAGTGCAGTTTGCCCACCCCTACTCATAATCAAACCAGTGATTAAATATTTGTATTATTATCTAAAAGTATTACTTAAGAATATTGATTTAGTATCCATCCAAGATTTTACTAGCGAATATTATGAGTACAATTTTCTTTTTCGGTTAGGCATATCATTATAAATTAATAAAGGAAATGAAATTTTCACTTAATGGAGGTATTTAGCTCAACGAAATATAATTTGTTGAGAGATTTTCAAGTTATTAAAACATATATTAGAAAAAAAAACGTAAAATCACTAATGTAAGTTGTAAAAATATTATTTACCCCTCTACTGTTTTCTTGTGATTTCGAATAACCATTCAAGATGGCGATATTCTTACCACAATTCCTAACTAGCTTTAAAATTTTCAAGCATTAAAATAAAATTAAAAATAAAACATAATAAGATTGTAATAGAAAAAAATAGAATGAACAATAGCTTCATAGAATCTAGGCTCTATTACTCCAAACAAGTAAGCGAAGAAACTCTCCTACCGGCGAAGCGTGAAGCAAACGAATTAAGAATCAATAGGCAACCATTGTAACGATAATAATTCAAAAAGTAAAAAGGTGTGGAGGATTTAGGGTTAGGAATACCGTCAAAATCTGTTTAACTTGAGATTCAACGGTTTTTGAAAACTATTGAGGCCTTCAATGATTTTCGAATTTAACGGTTTTCGAAAACCGTCAAGACCTTTAACGGATTTCAAAATCCATCTAATCTCAGGCTTCCTTCACCATTTTCAAACTAATATACATTATATATATATATATATATATATATAAAGTGCATCCATGAAGAAATTGATAACAACCTCCTTATGCTAGGTTGGGTCAAAGCTAGAAGAAGTGCATGAAGGGGTGTTTCCTTAGAGGATTGGTGCAAATATTTGGTGGGGATAAGATCCAAGGTCACATAATTAAGGTTGGACAAGGTGAAATGCTCACGATTTTGGAGTATATGGTGATGGTGTGGTAATGTATGATGACTCAAAGAGAGGTGAGGTCAATATAAGGAGGAAGGTGACTAGAGGGACCTCTAGGGTTGCTCTAGTATTGATCTAGGAAGTGTATGACTTAAAATTGGCAGCATAACATTACATTAATCCAAGATGATTTACAAGGGTGGAGACACCTTTATATATAAGCCAAAGGTGTCTCCTTCTAACCCTAAAAACATCTTTTGTAAACCTAAAAGAAAACCTAGCCACTATACATGGTGTTGGCTGAGAATTTCACACCAATAGGAGGGAGTCATGTTTCATAAATCCTCTCCAATGGTGGAGGGACATATAACCACTACCAAAAAGAAATCTTCTCCACTCCTAGGGTGTCATGTGACCATTTCTAAAAGCAAATCTTCTCTAATGGAAGCATGACACATGACACACACTTTCACTTGGTTTGGATGTCTAACTTAAGGAAAACCCTACACTAATTAAGCCTTAATACAAGCCTATACTATATGGTCGAATGTCCTTAAATCCTGTATTACTCCTTCATCTTCCATGATGGCCTAAGTGAAGCAAAGCTCTATTTCTCCTTATAAAGATGGTTCTTCTTATATGAGCTTGACCATACTTCTAGTGATAGGATCTTTGGCTATGAGTTTTCCATAAAAAATGTAAACAAAAACCAACCTGCAGAGACAATGAAGAAGAAGAAGTGCGCGAAGAAGAATAAAAGGATGCACGAGAAAAAGTCTACGGTGAAGAAGAATAACAAAGAGGGTGTAGAGGACCGACGACTAGGGTTTTAGTTCTTCATGGTGGGTGAGTGAATGAATTTATTAGGTGAGTGAATGAATTTATTAGGTGAGTGAAAAGGTTAAAAAATTTACCTAGGTTAAATTTTTTTTACCAAGGCCACTTGTGACATTTTTTAAAAATTTAGAGGTGCAAGAAGAAACTTGTAGGGAGAAGCACTCTTCCAATACCTGAGTATTAGGTCAAACATAAGCCAATAAAGGAAATGACACACGTTGCTGAAGATTCTTTTGCTCCAAACAAAATACAAGGAACACAAGGACCAAAAATAAAAGCCCAAACAAAATTGCTAAATACACAAAAAAAAAAAATACTAAGTCTATACAAATCTTCTACTCTTATTTATATATTTAAAAACAAGAACATAAAATGGTCTGGCCATTGGCCCAAGCTATAGAGAGAGGAAATAAGACCTAAGTATGCTGACATATAAGACCTAAGTATGCTCAAGAGAGAGGAAATAAATCATTTTACCAAATTTCCACAATTTTAGGTATTTTTCCTTTTCTCTTTGTTTTCATTTTATCTTTTCATATTTTTTTAGTGTTTTTCCATCGTGTTTTCTACTTTTGATTAATCAAAAATTAAATTTTTAAGGATGCATTCATGAAATCAAGAAAAAACAAACCGAATTGACTTTTAAACCAATCATTTTTCGTTCCAAGTTTATTTTTATCTTCTTTAATTTCAACTATGGTCTTTGTGATATCAATTTATCTGAAACTAGAATTCAAATTTGGAATCAATTGAATCTTGATTTAATATTTGAATATGAATCAGATTAAATAGTATTAAGATTTAAATTATATAGACCAGTTTAGTTGATTAATTGTATTAGTTAATTTTTCAAACTTGAATATGAATATTTAGAGAACTGTGATTTTCATATTGTTTGATAATCGAATCTATGGTAGATCCATTTTCCTTTTTCTATAATTTTTGCATTTGATCTCTAAATTTCTTTTCCAATTTTTGTTTTATGTTTTTCAATCCCTAAACCCTCAAATTAATTTGTATTGGAACAATACTAAAGATTGAATATAATTTGACTAGTATCCTTTGATAATCAATCTAGGTTGTGCTTTATATTATAAAATTTAGAGCTTGGGTACCTTTGATTTCTTTTGGCAATGAATATTAAAGAACCAAGATAAGTGTATTAAAGATTCAACACTTGAAAAAGCTCTCCAAGATAAGAACCCATTAGAAAGAGTTTTATGCTCTCAAAACGCTCAAATTTTTCACAAATATAATTTCATTTAAATTTAAGTGTCCTTTGTACAAAGGGGGCCCTTATTTATAGGATAGGAGTTTGAACACCACTTTACAAAAAAGAAAACAAAAAAGAATTTTGTCTTTCTCTTGGATGCTCCCTTTGGAGATTGACTTATGGAGAAAGTTACAATCTACAACCTACACATGATGATGAGATAGTAAGAGGCAAGCATGCGTTTAACTATCTTAACCATGAGTTAGTTAATCACAAGTGTGCCATTCTATTTCCTTTAAGCTCTAATGTTTTTCCCTTGTATTTCTCTATTAGTCTTTTGTAGTGTCATTCTTCTTTGTTTACCATATTCCATTATGCTAATTATGTTCCTGATGTTCTCATCACTAATTGAGTTTCGAGCTTGTTTTGTTTTATGCATTTTTTCTAAAGTTAGTCCAATCTCCCAACGATTTGTGTTTTACTTAACAAATAGGTTATTACTTTAGTAAGTCTTCTTTGGAGAAGATTCATCAAGCATGTATACTTTCTTTAAACATATTGATAGTTAATTATATATGTTATTTACAAATCTTACTCATTCACTAGATGAATCATTCTTTGTTGAATGGTTCTAGTATTTTCTTGTTCTCTTCACTTAGATGTTGTGTTAACTTGACGAAATCTTATTTGTTAAGTAAAGTAATGACATCTTTTCAATTCCTTACCCAATTTCATATCTAAATCCGCCTATAATAAAGAGACAAAATCAAAGTCAGTAAAAATATAACAATTAAATTCTTTTTATGATTAAGTCCTTTTAACTTTTTTTTTTATCAAAACCAATCAAATATGAACAATTAAGCATAAAAAAAAACCATAGTAAACAAGGTAAAATACAATCATAAAAGTGTATATAAAATATGTTGATGAACTATGAATACCTAACAAATTTAGAGAAGTGATAATGAGACACCTATTATCTTTAACTTGAGCCTCCCCCTACTTTGTTAAAAGCCAATTAAAGGACGATTTCAAAGTTGTGTACAACACGATTTAAAAGCCAATGAAGGAGCATGTGAATAATGGACAAGTTAGGGTTAACCTCATATAGGCACGTTACATCATTACAGCACGCAACATTGGTGTTAACTTTTGTTAACTGATGACATAATAATACCAATTCTTTCTGCCTAGCAATAGGGGAGATGACCAAGTCTTTCTCAAGTGAATCCAATGAATGTTTAGTATTACTTGTATCTCTCATTTTAAGCAAAATCAAATGTTCATGTAGAACATAGTATAAAATCTTCAATAATACTTTATCTGAGAGAGTTTTTTCTTCAATGACTGCAATAGATAATGACACTGGTGCAGTGAACAATTTTTATAATAAGCTTGGGTCAACTATGTAAAATCCAATTATAATAAGCTTGTGCCAACTAAAATCCATCAACCCAATTATAATAAGCTTGCACAAATAAATATTTATCATCAGATATGACAGATATTCATCAATCATAACCATCAAACTATGTAAAATAAATAAATACTTTTCCAACATGGAAAAAAGGAAGAAGAAAAATAAATACTATGTAGATATCTATCTTCTAAGATCCAACAATTATCTCATCAAATTCAAGAAATAAAATTCAAAAAAAAAAAAAAGAACAACCACAATTGTTCGGCTTGGTGAGTATTGATTGTCCTATTGAAAGATAGGAAGGTCACTCCGGGTCAGTTGATAGTGACTTGTGGTGACTTGTGCAGGAACAAGGTTACTTAAGGAAGCCTCTTCTCCAGTCTCGTTTGACATTTTCAAAAAATAACTATGCCTGAAAAATTACATCATTACAACTGCTAAGAACTCAAAATTGTAAAATTAAAAAGCCAAAAACAACTTATATCTACCATCGAGTATCAGCTGTCAATTCAGGATGGAAAGCAGTCCCTAGTATGTTCCCTTGTCTCACAGCAACAATAACCTTACTTTCTTCCTCAGCATTCTCCTGTCATGTCCAAAACAACATGTAACCAGGTGTACTCAATAGGGGAAAAAGACCAAGACATTAATAATAAGAAAGTTGATTAATTTCCCGAGCCAATTGGAAGGCATTGTTAGCATTAAACTTCTTTAAGGAAAATAAGAGCTTTTAGTTTATAGTATGAAAGATTGTTTGAGATTAGCAGAAATAACAATCTTGTCAAGCAAGGAGTTAGTGATTGTGTCAATGTTCAATAAAATCATATTGTTAGACCATTTCTTTTTCAAATGCTTAGAGGTTTTGAAACCATAACATTACAAGATTGCTTCCGATATATCACCTGCATCAAGTATAAAGGCCTCTTAAGCAAACAAGTTAAACGGTAGTATGGTGGTCAAAATCAAATAGCCAGAGCAAAACTTCAGCAGTTATTGTATCACACCAGTTGGCAGAGAAAAATTTCTATTTCATGATAGTTACACTTCAACCTCAAAATTAAATATTATAGTCATCTTACGAATGTTGCAAATGTCACTCAGCTAGCAGTTTATGATGACAATTTTTTTTAATGATAAAATATGGATCAGCAATAACATACAATGCTGAAAGGCACTGATGGATCTGCTATACATGTTACTATAGTACTAAATCTAATGATAAGGTATATGAGTAGTTCATTCAGGATAGGAAAATGAAACCAACATATTGGTTTGGAAATTAAGTATCTGATAAGGAACACTGTTATGAGCAGTTTTCGCTAAAGGAGACTGTTCCAATGAGAATAAGCATACAAATAGGTAAATGCAAAGAAGTCAGGATCGTTGGAAGTCCCACGTCGACTAGAGATAAGGCCAATTTTAAGTATATAAGTGAGTGTAAACCTCACCTTCCACGCCAGTTTTGTAGGGTTGAGTTAGGCTTAAAGTCCATTTCTTAAAATGATTAGAGCTATGGTTAGAGCCTATCCTAACGATATTTGTTGTTTGTTGAACATACTATTCCACCCGCTATCGAGCCGTTATCCGACCACCCATTAATGTTTAGTCTCACGCTCGAAATGTATATACTTCGGCGTGAGGGGAATATGTTGGAAGTCCTACATCAACTAGAGATGAGGCAAATTTCAAGTATATAAATGAGTGCAAACCTCACCTTCCAAACCGGTTTTTTGGAGTTAAGTTAGGCTTAAAATCCACTTCTTAAAAAGGATCATCTAATAATAGTGTTCCAAATTCAAAAGAATTGAACATTTATATACCTATCACTTCTATCTATCAATGATTTCCTTTCATTTATCTACTCCTTTCTTCTTTTAGTTTACCCTTCAAAATCTTGGATTTGCTCACATGAGAGTTTAATCCCAAACTAAGCCACTGAACGAAAAGGAACTTAGAAACAACATGGTACAGGTTTGAATATGTGCCAGAGTCAAACCTCCCAAGCTTAAAATTCAACCATCCTCAAAATACCAGTTTCATAAACAGAATTATACACCTTATATCCCGCCAATAACATCACCAACAGAAGTCCTAAATATAAATTATCAACAATGTCTATTTGATCTTTACTAACTCTTGCATTTCTTTTGCCACTCTATTCATTATATACATGACCCTTTTAAATTCTAATGGATCTGGAATGAAAAACAACTAACAACCAAAAAGGATTGACAAATGCTCAATAACTAACCTTTTTGTCTTCGGTAGAAGTGTCAGAACTTAATAATTTATCAGAAGATACGGGATAATCAGCCAACACTTGAACTTCTGGCCCTGCTTCAAGAATTGCCGGTGCACGAATAAAAACTCCACGAAATGTTTCAGGACCACCTTCCTGGGAGGCAAGCTGTGGCACTGAAAGCTCTGCCTCAAAGCTTTGAATCTAAACAAACTTGTATGTTAATTTCATTTAGTTTTATGCATCACATAGCCATATTACATGGATCTTTAAAAATTATAATGGTAAAATTGCTAAATGTTTTAAAACAACAGAAGCTGTTTTTGGAAAACAAACTATTCCAAAAGTTCTGAACATTTGCAATAATTTAGATTTTGACACTTCAAGTTAATAAGAAACTTGACTCAAGAAGGAAATAGGAACAGGGAAGGAAGAGAGTTGTAACGCTTCACTAAGATATGTATTAGTGCCCTTATGGTTTAATCACTGACAATGACAATAGAGAACCGAAGAGTTCTCTATTGGCACCATTAAGAAAAATCACATGTTCAATGTTATGCCATTTAAAGAATAACCCTATCCTTTTACTCCCACACACAAAAAGAGTGCTAAGTTGAAATTATCACGTCCAGCAATTGATATACGTTTTGTTTCATTGATATAATATATCTTAAAATGAATTGTTCTTGCATTACCTGGCTTCCAAAGAAATTTCTATGCACTGTACAATCAAGTCCCCCGACCAAATCTTGTCCACCACTCTTCTGTCCTGAAATTATGTTTGTCATTAGAATACTTTAAACAACTACCTATTTTTCATGTGAGAACAATAAATTAAAATTTAAGATACCTGGTCTTGTCTAAAATTCAACACAAGGGAAGAAAGGAGAAGACAGAAACTACACACCTATAGCTTTGTTTGCCAAGAATATAAGCCCTGCACAGGTTCCCCAAACAGGCTTTCCCATTTTTACAAACTCTCTCAAAGCAGGAAACTAAAAAAATAAAAACATCCAACATAAATCACCAACACCAGAATCACCACTTGCTTCCAAGAGCATAAAGTTTAAACAGTAGAGGGTATAAAGATCAGCACTATCTAAAATTCAGTCTTTCATAGTCACAAAAACATAAAATCTGGTTCTCTTTACATCATTCATCTTTGTCTATCACCTTTACCCATACCAAAGTTACAAAACTCTCAATAACCTTAAACACAGTACCAAATTCACTCACGTGTCAGATACTAGATTCTCTTTTATAGCATGTCTTGCAATAATAATTAAAAATACATTAACCACTGTTAGGTTCCTAATTTGGGAACCTAATCAAGAACTCTTCTCACACAAGCAACAGAGAAACGCAGAAGAGAAAAAGAATAGTATCGTATCTTATTCACAAAGAATTGAATATGCATCAATGATACAAGAGGCTTAACCCTCCTCCACAGGACTTATCCTGTTAACCAACTAACTGTCAAAACATAATATCCCCTCTGCCAACTAACCAACTCCTATTTATACTAACACCTCCTCAGCTCCCTTAACTGACTAACCCCTCTAACTCGCCCTCCTATTTCTCCTCTCATATACAATCCACCCCTGTTTACCCTTAGGTCTATCAACCACATACCTACATGAACCGTGTTCATGTAACCGTACTAAATACCTGATAGCATGGACTCATGAAAACTATATAAAACAAAATTAAAAGGCAGAACGGAATACAATTCAAAAATCCTTAATTATGTTGCAGTTTATCATCATCAAAAAGTTTTTATCACAGTTTTACAACATTAGGAATTCTTCTAAGACGCCAGCATAAGATCCTAAAACATAACTTTTATGCACTTGTAAGGACTGAAAATTATAGTTTTCTAAAGGATATTGATTCATGAATCGGTGAATTATATTTTGAATTGTGAATTGTAATTTTGTATCAGAATTCTCTTTTAAAAATTTAAGCCCACATGACTTTTTTATTTTTTTTTGGTAATAAGTAAAAAGGTAAAAGTATCATAATCGAGTGAATCTTATCGATGATTCCAAATTACATAGATTCATTATCATAACATAAGATACAAATTCATTTAAGGTTCATCTTGTGATACGAAAGAGTAGGTAGCCAAAATGTATCGAATGCAAGATTCGAATAACTCTTTTGTCGTGTAGAGAGTAAAAGATGACCACAAGTATAGGACCAAATGAACAGTTAGACCACCACATTACAACAGAAACATAAAAAATTTCCCATATAAATTCCATTTAAAACAAGAACAGATACAGAGAAATACATAAAAAATTGCTATAGTTGTCCCCATTATTAGTTTTCATCCCTATACAAGAAAACCAAGTTTTAGCTATAGTTACAAAAACAGTTTTCTTGGAAGTTTTACATCCCCACCAAAACGTTTTTAAACAGTTCTACATTAATACAAATTCTTCTATGACATGCACATCAGAGACCAAACTTAATTTTGTCCCATAAGAACTAAAGTCACAGTTTTTTGTGGTATAGAGACTAAAATTTACCTAAACCAAAGGCAAGAGTAGGAGCAAGCGAATAATTTAACCTAACAATTAAAAAGCGTTTAGAAAGAGACCAAGTTATGATACTCAGCGAGCTTAGCCATGGTGGTGCTTTCTCCACCGGGGATGATGAGGGATGAAACGGTGTGAAGCTGCTCCGGTTTTCGAATCTCCACACCTTTCACCCCTAACCTTCTAAGAGCTGCAACCACAAGAGAATGAAGATGAGACCAAAACTTTGAATAAATGGAAAATGAAAAATGAAAAGAAAGATGAACGTGCCAGCTATGTGCTCGTTGAATGATCCTTGTAGCGCGAGAACGCCAACGACGGCCATGTGCGGAGAGTGGAGAAACAAAGGTAGCAACGCTCGGAGGTAGTCGAAAAGGTATTTAGATTCTTAGATTATAACGTTTTGTAGAAACATGTTTTGTTTTGTTTTGGTTTTGGTTTTGGTTTTAGTCCTGTCGTTTGGGGGTTAATGCACTGTGTTCACTACTTTCCCTGGCAACTTGTTCAGCTATGGCCCAATCTTAGGTTTAGTTAGCGCCGTGAAACTAAGCATCGTTGGAGCCTCTTTATCCTTTCTTTTCAAGAATAAATAAATAAAAAATGAGGGAATGTGGAAATTCTAAAATTTGTATTGGCAATAGCAAAATAACATAAAAATAAGGAAAATATGGGTTGAATATCTTTTACTTTTTCCTTATGGTAAATTTTGGTTCTAGTTTGTTGAAAGAAAAAAGGTCTTTGTTCTTGTGATTTTTTTTTTTAAATAATCGTAGTGGTATAATTTGTATTTAAATATGATATTTGTATATAATCATTAACTATAAAAAAATTTTAACAAGAAAAAAATTTCAGGTGATTTATATTTTAAAGTTGTCCATATTATATTTTTCAAACGCAATTTATTATGTACTAGTAAAAAACATTTAAAAAAAATTGCCGAAGTATAAAGGAAAAAGTTTAATCATTTCGGAGGTTTTTATTTGTGCAGATTCGTGTTAATTAGGTCCTCGTATTTTCAAAGAGCTCAATTGGGTCCCTTTTTATGTAAAATTGAGTCAATTATGACCTTGCCGTTAATTGTTGTGAACAGTGTTAAATTTGTTATATGGTGGCATGGTGAGCTAGCATTTAATAACCACGTGGCACGGTAAGAGGTCATTACATGGATTTATTTTAAGTAAGAATGGAAAACAATTTGGATTTCATTAAATCCCTCAATCTGAAGCTCAAAATCCCTAATTGAAAATGGTGTTTTAAGTGATCGAGCTTGTAGTTGTGCGACGTGGGTGGGTGTGGTGGTGATCGAGTTTGTACTTTTTCTTCTTTGAAGAGGATGTCCAAGGAGCACTCTTGCTGTTTGTCGACATGCAATGTTTGGCAAAAGGAAAACCCTATTGTTTGTTCACCGATTTGCCACTGTGGACAAAGATCTGTGGTGACAACTGCCAAAACTATGAAGAATCGAGGCAAGCAATTTTGGGGATGCTCCAAGTATAAGGTATGTTAGTTTCAACCTAATTAATTTGTGGTACTGTTTCTGAGAACATGACATTGTCGTTGATTGTTGTCTTTACATAATAGTGGTGAAGACACTGGTTGCAACTTCTTCAAATGGTGCACTGATGTTCGGTTTGACGAAAGGGATAGCTACGTGAAGAGCGAAGGAAAGAAAGAAACTTTGGTGAACAGTGAAGAAATGGAGACTACTAGGAAAATGATAGTTAATTTACAGAAATTTGTGTTCATTGTTCAAAAGTGGATGAAGGTGTTGATATTGTTGGTTTCTGTTTTATGTGTAATAGAGATAATTTTAGTTTCAATGTTGATGAGAATGGGATGATTTGTTGTAACTTTGTTGTAGGTTTGTTTTGTTTTAATCAAATGAAGACTTGTTTCCTAAGTGAAAAACTCAGCATTATGTATTTATGACTAAGTAATTGAGTTGTGCTTATGGAATCTGATATCTGTTTATGGCTAAGAATGGGATGATTGAAATTTCACTTTAATAAATTAGTTACATAATTAATGGAGTAATGCAATTTGAATACATTCAACCCTAACTTTAATCTGATATGTTGTAATGGTAATGTTGTCTGATGTTGATGAAGACCAAACCAAACTTTAATCTAACAATGAACCAAATATCTACTATTGTCACAATGAACCAAAGGCAGTGAGGATGAGGCTAATTATATATTAATTTGGAGGCAAGTAAGTCAGAAAAGAATATATAAAAATGGAAACATATAGAAATGACCATTTGGAGGAAATCCTTGGCTATTCATTAAGTTCAAAACAAGAAGAAAATGCTATAGAGGCAAGTATTCATTAACACAATGGTCAAATTGATCCTTTTACATTTGGCATTCCAATATCAAACATTTGGAATTCATACATTCCGAAAGCAAAGATAACATTCCATAAACATTAATAAAGTGCTGAAATTGTTCAGATGAGTAAAAGGTTACAAAAATATTTGACAGACATTACAATTTTCCAATTTTGTCACAGAAACATTACAATTGTTCAAAGCAGTGAGATAAACATTACAATTCCCCTCCTATGCTTGACCCTCATTTAATGATGGCATGATCGATTCATTTGCTAGGTTACTTTGTTGTGTTTAGTCAGGGTTCACAACACGTTATTAGGTTGATTTCTGGCAAGAAGTTCTAGAATCCAATATTTAGTTAACTAGGACTCCTTATTAAGTCTAGTCTTGATTTTAGGACAAATGACCTCAGACAATGATTCACTTTTTGTTCTGTTTGTTGTCCATCTCTTCATCAAGTAAAGTTGGATCTCCTCCAACATGCTTATGATTGGCTTAGACCTTGTATGCACCATAACACTGTTGAATGCCTCTGACATGTTATTTACCAATGTATCACATTTAGATGTGACGGGAAACCTTGATCGTGACCGATATCTACATTGCAACAGGTTATGAAATATTAGTATCAAAGTCTACCACTATTACAAGTATGAATTGCATCATACTATGGATGGCAACGGGTCGGGTCGGGCACGGATAGTGCCTATCCGTAACCCGACCCGCCAGATAAAACTGTCCCCGTTTAGAAAATACTCGAAAGTATTTTAAAACCTGCGGGGTATTTTAAAACCTGTGGGTACCCGCAAAAAAAAATATTTTATACATTTTTAAAATAAAATTTAAATAAAATTACAATATATATATATATATATATAATATAAATTAAATTAAACATAAATTAAAATTTAATTTTAATTAAATTTAACCTAATAAAATATAATTTTATTTGATTTTTAATTAAATTTAATTAAAAATTTTATAAATTAATTTTTTTTATTATTTTTGCTGGTAATGGGTATCTGCGGGTTGGGTAGTATACTACCTGTACCCGACCCGTTTACAAGCGAGTATTAAAATACCTGCGGGTAGTAAATATCTGCGGATAGTAACTACCCGCTACGGATACCCGTGCCCGCGGATTTTTTTGTCACCCCTACATCAGACACAACATATAATGAAAAACAAACTTGTGAGAAATTTTGATCAAGTATTTAAAAGCCTCATTTGTTGACCTCTTTTATTTTTCTCATTTCAGTTTCCCATGTTTGTGGATGGGTTGTTGTAGCTACCTTCCACATCAACCGCTTTAGCACCCATACATTTGACCCTAATTCTCTTATCATTTTTAAGATATCTTATATTTCTACCATTTTCTACTGCATACATTTTTATGGCATCCAAAAAATCTTGCTTGTCAGCAAAATAAGTGCCTAAATCCCACTTGTAATCCACAATTGTTTTAGGCATACAAAATGTTACAAACTTTCCATAACTCTCTTCTTCATCATCTTGTCCATCACTTTCTGCTCCACTAACTAACTATTCGGATTCCCAACCATCATCAGACAGACCTCTATCATTTATGCGATGATCAAGATCACTATTGGACATCTGAGTCCATGATGGTCCACCATATTGCACATCAACTTCAATATCACCAAAGCAATTTCCAACTCCATGTCCTACCTCATCTTTTATATCATAGTCAATTAGGTCTTCCGTACAGTCATAATTAACATCAAGATTGCCATCAACATTGACATCCTCACAACTAGTATTCCAACTACGAACATCAACACCATCTCCTTCACACTCACCCACATCATACTCTGTTTCAATTTCACCTTGAACAACATCATCACCCTCACATCTTTCTTCTGAAACAGGAACACTTTCTTCACTGTCACCCTCCTCACCATGGCCATGGACTTTACCTCTCTCAACTTGCACATCATTCACCTCACCTATTATTTCAGTCTGTTGTTTGTAAGACCCATGAAAAATATTTATAATAGTAAATTTTAGCATTTCATTAGTAATAATAATTTTAATGGATAGAAAATATAATTAAATAGAAAATTATGGTAGAAAAATTAAAATTTTTGATATAAAATTATAGTAATTCTAGAAGGAGAGTTTCAAATTTTTGATAACTTATTTAGGATTTTTTTTAAGAAAATTGAACAGTGAATAGTGAATAGTAAATAGTGAAAAGTGAATAGTGAATAGTAAAAAGTGAATAGTAAAAAAAAAATTGAAAGGATAAGAATTCCTACATAACATGGAAGGAATTAGGATCAGATTTGATCAAGTTGATGATTAAAATAGTATTTTTAAAATAATATTAAAATAATAAATAATATTAAAAAAATTAATGAATAGTAAAATTTTTTACCTATAAATAGCCATCGGAGGAAATGGTATTGTGCACCAAGAAGAAGAAGAATCAAGTGAGAGCTTGAGAAATAGAGAAGAAAGAGTTAGGGAGAAATTTTTAGTTGCAAGAAGAGTAGAGGTTTTGAAGAGTTTTCGGGGAAACAAATTCGGAGCAAGCGAAGTCTGGAATAGAGGTAGGGGAGCTAACCTTTCTAAGCTTTTATATTCTGATTTAGTATTGTTTATTAGTATGCATGTCTTGAAATTATGTGAGAATACTGTTAATGCTTACTGTATATTTATTTATATTGAATTTCTGTGTTAATATTATGTGTTGTTATTTTGAATCTGTAAATAAGAAATTTGTTAAAACTAGTTGAGGAACACTTTGGCTAAGGAAAGACTTGGTACTTAAGTTTTCCATTGTGACGCACCTCACTTTCCTAGAAGTCTACTTGACAAGCTTTTAACTTAAATCTTGTTGAACAGATTATGTACTGTTAAACTATTGAGCAATATACCTCGTTGGAATGAATTATGTTATTGTGGTAGATACGAAATTATGAATTTTAATTGTGATGATTGTAATTTATTATATTTATGTGTCTGAACATGATATGAGTATTATGGGGAGATTTCATAATGGTATAATATGAGTTGAGGAATGTGAGCATTGTATGAGTCTCGTGGAGAGATTCTATAATGATGTGGTAATTGTGTATATGTTGATGTTGAGGGTCCTGTAGTTGGAGGTTATCCTGATACTCTAATAATCATCCAGTCTCAAGTAGAGAAGGATGAGTTATGTAGTGAGAGGGGTAGGAGGTCCTGGTCTATGTGTCGGTTTTGGACATAGTGTTGAGGACTAACCTTGTGAATGGTATGGAGTATTTTTTGAACTGTATTTGTAAGAAGAAGCAGAAGTCATCACAAGTGCATAACCTCCCGTGATCGCTCATCAACGTATCATCCGGATGAGTGTCAAATAGGTATTGTGGAATGAGTGTCTATTGGGTATTGTGGTGTTTATTGGGTATTGTGGGACGAGTATCTAATAGAAATTGTGGTATGATGGTATGAGGGTATATGACATAATTATTATATGATGTTAGTATCAAAGCAATTATGCATGTTTTATAAATGATTTGTTGCATGTTAGCTCACCCTACTTGTTTGTGTTTGGGTATGTATGATGATCGTATAATTCGTTATACGGGAGTAGATGAAGGAATGTCGTCTGATCCAGTACCAATGAAGAAAGAGATCGAAGAATAAGTTAGAAGAATTCGAATCATATTTATGAGTTTATAGTTGAAATATGAGTTTAAAACATGTATAGACATATATCAACTAGGAATTTTTAAGTGTGAGATTATGGGATGTTACCGTAAATGTAATGTTACAATATATAAATTATGAATTATCCAGTGTGAGATATTGGGATGTTACATTAATGGTATCAGAGCAGTTCGTCCTTAGGATGACCTGCGGGTTGTACGTTTGACCTGCCTTTTAGTGAAGAGTTGAAGTTAAAGTTTAAAAAAAAAAGATAGGAATACTGAAGTAGATTAAGGAGAAATCAAATATTAGACGAAGAGTAGAGGAGGAGTTGTATAAGGCATATAGCGCATTTAGAGAAAGTTTAGTAGGAGAAGAAATTTCTGAGTTAAGAGTACACGAGGTGTTTAGAAAAGAATGAATTATTGAAAGGATTCTAAGCTAAGATGATTAAAAGGAGATGGTTAGATTTTTTTAGTAAATGTATTGGAGTTAAGATTTGAGAGTATGAGATTCTAGTATGATGAGCAGTGGAGAAAATCCAGGTACGAAAATTTTGGCTTTCGGCTTGTGCAACATGTTATAGTTGTTAATTCTCAAAGGAAAAAGTATGAGAGGATTAAAGGATCACGGTTCATGGTTTAATGGTGGTAAATCTTATTGGTTTTGAAATATTAAAGTTATAAGAGGTAGTGTAGGTTGAATTAATATGAACATGGTAAGATAAACTGGAAGGGGAAGTGGTTCAAGTTTAAATTGGAAGTACAATTAGAAGTTGATTTGTTAAGTGTCAGTTTAAATAGTAATACAAGTTAATAAGGGTTGATACAAGTTTGGATGGCTATGTGTTATGAGAATGAGAGTTGTATTGCAAGAATTAGAGGATTAATTAGTATAACCATTAAACTATATTTTAATGTCATAAGATGGATTTAACTTATGTGACATAAGTGGTTTATTTAAATGAGTAGGTGCAATATTGATAAGGTATGATAGTGGGAAATTAGTTAGTTTTAAATTCGGCCTTATCGAGATTAAAATTTATGGTTTCAGAATTTATAACATTGGTGATATTGAGTGATTTGTTGAGTCTGATCAGAAAGGTATAGTTGTTAGGTGCTATAGGTTACAGACAACAGTGAGTTTATAGGATTAGGTTAGGTTAGAAAGTGGGATTAAAATTGTTAACCTCAATGGTTATGTGAAAAATGGGTGAAGATTTGTATGTCTCACCTTGATCTTTGACTAGTGATGCGTGTGTGAGTTTATACTTATTACTCTTAATTCACATAAGATACAAATTTGAGATTTGGTTAATACTAAATATCCTTGGGATATGGTATTGGTCTAGGGAAGCACGTTACAATTGAGATGGCGTTGTTGTCATCAACCCTAATAAGCTCCCTAGGAGAGTGGTGAGAAGTACACTTACACTTACCTGGTGCAGCTCTGGATGGGCGACGGGGGGTGGCGTTGTGTACTTGCCCTGATAAGCTCTTTGAGTGGTGGGAATTGCCCTGATAAGCTCTTTTAGTGATGGGAATTGCCTTGACAATCTCTAGGCGAGTGGTAGGAAGTAACATGGTGGTTAAATGGTTGGGAGGGTGTAATTACCTGAAAGAGCTCTTGAATAGAGTGGTGGGAAGTGATACTTGACACAATGATTTTGTGTTATGACATGTTTTAGTGATCCATAAATTCCTTATACCTTTGGGTGTAAGGTTGTAAGAGGAGAAAATATGATATATATAAATGTATACAAATTAGGGTGTTTCAAAGCCAGTCGTGATGCTTGAATGGATATATTGTTTGGCGTAGTTAGTAGTATAATTTGTGTAGATACTTTGAAGGATATAATCTGATGTGCTCTTGTTTCATGATTGTGGTATTACTAATATGTGTTATGTTGATAAAAATATGTACCATATCGATGATTATGATCCTATAATATTCAATCCTTTTGAATTCTGTAAAGACGACATTAAATATGATTTTTAGCTTGTGTGGTCATGTGAAATTAATAATTATGCTAGTTGTTCCGTTATAGTTTAAATTTGAGTTTGAATTACAAATATGTGTTAGCATAAGAGTATACAAATGAGAGCTATTCTCAAAGAAATTTCAATTTCATTATTGAAAATGAATAAAACAATGGTGTATGATATGACAAATATCATATATTTCAATAACTCAGGTCTATAAAGTCATTAGGACTACACAATTTTTCAATTGATGCAATTTTGTATTGTCCGAATCTCATAGGTATAACCAGATGCCTTAATCTTCGTGTGAAAATGATATCACCCATGTGCTAAGCAAACATATCTTATAGGGCTTTAGAAAAAAAAAATCATTAACTAGCAAAGTAGATAAAGATCACAATGCATAAATAAAATAAAATGTTCACGTGTCGGCCACAAGTGGCCGTTAAGAGTACAGTCCATAAAAATATAATAAATAAATAAAAATAGTCTCCTTAAGGAGACTATTGATCGACGAACGACAATCTCAAAGAAAGCTCTGTGGAAGGGGATTTGATGCGAAACGGCATGGGTTGAGTAACTTTCTCTTCTTCTTCATGTATAGCGGGGATGAGAAAGAGATCTAGGAGCCTTGGAGCCTGTGGAATTACCCATGAAGGATCTCCGGTGGTGCAAAAATAATAGTAGTCAGAGATAAATAAAATAAATAAAGAAATTAGAGAAAAAAAAAGGAAAAGAAAGAAAGTTTGCCATACATAAATGACGGAAGGAGGGAATATGAAGGTTCAGGGACGTCTTGCGGCAAGCGTCGATGCTTCACCCGATTTCCATGGTTTTGAAACCAACAATAGACGCTGTATTCTCCAACTTCTCCGTACTCCTTGAGTCGTCCTGTAATCTTGCGAATTTGATCTCGACTAGGATTAATGATCCCATGGTTGAAGATGTTCAACAAGATGTTAACTTGTTCCGGGGTGGACCGCCATCGTTTGTAAACTGTCTTGGCTTCGATATCCATTTTTTCTAAGTTTTTGTTCATAAAGTAAAGTAAAAGTAAAAAGATTTATTACGTTGAAGTCAAGTTTCCAATTTAAGTCAAGTTTTCCATTTTGCTTCTTCTCTTTTTAGTTTAATTTTCATTGTTCAGTCTTTGAAGTCTCAATGTCCAAAAATAGATCTGTTTCACGGTCCTCGCAATGGATCCTAACTAGATCTAAGTCCACAGAGTCCATATTTTTATTGTTGTTTAAGTTGAAATAAAAGTTTGTTTTGGTTCGTTTTAATTGGGGTACGTGGCGTTGTTCTATCCGAATGTCTCTTTCATACCTTCAAACGAAGGGAGATTAACAACGGTTTTCCAGCCTATATACCCTGTGTTTTAAGACAAAGTGTTAATTAATACGACAACATATATATAACGAGTAAGAAAAAGAGAAAAAGGAAAGAGAAGTAAAGAACATAATACTAAATAAGTGTAAAGCAGAAAAACATAGAAGAAAAGCTTGAACAAAGAGAAAAAGGGTTGAGAGAGAAAAACTTACGAACGTGTAAGTAGAGACAGAGTCTCATTTGGCAGAGGGTTCACTAAGAAGCTCTTGGACACACTCGAAGGAGAATCTCACTCGTGCTCAGATCCCACAAGCTCTCACACTCAGAACTCTCGGCGCTCAAATCTCACTCACACCCAGAAGATCACTCGAAAGCTCTCTCACTCAGAAGATCTCACATGCTCCAAAATTGTAATGCCTCAAAGTGTCGCTCAACACAGTTCGCTCCTCAGTATATACCGGAGGCTTCAATAGTATCAGTATATATATATATATATATATATATATATATATATATATATATATATATATATATATATATATATATATATAAAGGTAGTAGTATCTGATCTTGCCCACATTTGGAAGTATGAAATATTCAAAGTAGAGAGGATCTCTTAGTAGAAGTTTAACCATTCGGTATAGAAGGCCATAAAATAAAATGGTTTAGGACAAATATCAACTTAGTTATAGTAGTTTGGGATAAGAGAACATGTGACTTTACAAGGGAACTAGAAGATCATATGAAACAGTCGTGACGCCATTGGTTTCCTTAAAATGATGAATTTTCGGGGACGAAAATTTTTGTTGTTGGGGAGAATGTAAGACCCATGAAAAATATCTATAATAGTAAATTTTAGCATTTTAATAGTAATAATAATTTTAATGGATAGAAAATATAATTAAATAGAAAATTATGGTAGAAAAATTAAAATTTTTGATATAAAATTATAGTAATTCTAGAAGGAGAGTTTCAAATTTTTGATAACTTATTTAGGATTTTTTTTAAGAAAATTGAATAGTAAAAAGTGAATAGTGAATAGTGAAAAGTGAAAAGTGAATAGTGAATAGTAAAAAAAAAAGAATTGAAAGGATAAGAATTCCTACGTAGCATGGAAGGAGTTAGGATCAGATTTGATCAAGTTGATGATTAAAATAGTATTTTTAAAATAATATTAAAATAATAAATAATATTAAAAAAATTAATGAATAGTAAATTTTTTTACCTATAAATAGCCATGGGAGGGAAGGGTATTGTGCACCAAGAAGAAGAAGAATCAAGTGAGAGCTTGAGAAATAGAGAAGAAAGAGTTAGGGAGAAATTTTTAGTTGCAAGAAGAGTAGAGGTTTTGAAGAGTTTTCGGGGAAACAAATTCGGAGCAAGCGAAGTCTGGAATAGAGGTAGGGGAGCTAACCTTTCTAAGCTTTTATATTCTGATTTAGTATTGTTTATTAGTATGCATGTCTTGAAATTATGTGAGAATACTGTTAATGCTTACTGTATATTTATTTATATTGAATTTCTGTGTTAATATTATGTGTTGTTATTTTGAATCTGTAAATAAGAAATTTGTTAAAACTAGTTGAGGAACACTTTGGCTAAGGAAAGACTTGGTACTTAAGTTATCCATTGTGACGCACCTCTCTTTCCTGGAAGTCTACTCGACAAGCTTTTAACTTAAATCTTGTTGAACAGATTATGTACTGTTAAACTATTGAGCAATATACCTCGTTGGAATGAATTCATGTTATTGTGGTAGATACGAAATTATGAATTTTAATTGTGATGATTGTAATTTATTATATTTATGTGTCTGAACATGATATGAGTATTATGGGGAGATTTCGTAATGGTATAATATGAGTTGAGGAATGTGAGCATTGTATGAGTCTCGTGGAGAGATTTTGTAATGATGTGGTAATTGTGTATATGTTGATGTTGAGGGTCCTGTAGTTGGAGGTTATCCTGATACTTTAATAATCATCCAGTCTCAAGTAGAGAAGGATGAGTTATGTAGTGAGAGGGGCAAGAGGTCCTGGTCTATGTGCCGGTTTTGGACATAGTGTTGAGGACTAACCTTGTGAATGATATGGAGTATTTTTTGAATTGTATTTGTAAGAAGAAGCAGAAGTCATCACAAGTGCATAACCTCCCGTGACCACTCATCAACGTATCATCCGGATGAGTGTCAAATAGGTATTGTGGAATGAGTGTCTATTGGGTGTTGTGGTGTTTATTGGGTATTGTGGGACGAGTGTCTAATAGAAATTGTGGTATGATGGTATGAGGGTATATGACATAATTATTATATGATGTTAGTATCAAAGCAATTATGCATGTTTTATAAATGATTTGTTGCATGTTAGCTCACCCTACTTGTTTGTGTTTGGGTATGTACGATGATCGTATAATTCGTTATACGGGAGTAGATGAAGGAATGTCGTCTGATCCAGTACCAATGAAGAAAGAGATCGAAAAATAAGTTAGAAGAATTCGAATCATATTTATGAGTTTATAGTTGAAATCTGAGTTTAAAACATGTATGGACATATATCAACTAGGAATTTTTAAGTGTGAGATTACGGGATGTTACCGTAAATGTAATGTTACAATATATAAATTATGAATTATCCAGTGTGAGATATTAGGATGTTACATTAATAGTATCAGAGCAGTTCGTCCTTGCACCTCCCAATTTCCCTACATACACCTCTCTTCTCTTAAACAGGCCCAATACTAAGCCAAACAGTAACCCTATTCTAAATACACCTCCTAAATTTCCCTACCCATACCCCTCCTAAGCCAAACTTCACCAGATCATGCCACGTGGTAATCCATCATTAACAAATTGAACCACCCAGATGATGCCACATCATTAATCCTTTCACTTACTAGTGAACCAATCAGAACACGCCACCTCAGCCCTAAGACATGTGCATCATCTTCTCCAAAGAGAAACCCTAATCCACTCTACCGTCAGCCGTCGCCGTACCACCTCACCGCCGACCAACTTCTTCTTCTTTCTCGCAAGATCCCGATAGCCGCCGCGGATACCAGTCAGGCCGCCACCGTGAAACCACCGTCAACCACCAAGGCCGCCGCCAACAAAATCCAGCTCATCGTCATCATCGCGCAACCATTCTTCTTCCTCGCGAGAGGCAACCACCATGTCGCACCGCCTCCGCCAGACCATGAGGCGCCGCGTCGCAGATCGCAACCTTCAACGCACATCACCATCATCAGACCACGCTTCTCGCGCACCACCTACACTCAGAAAAACCACACAGCAAAACCCAATTCTTCCTCGCGAAATCGCGCCGTCGCACAGCAACCGTCGCGCTCCACGCCACTCGCGCCTTGCCACTACAGTACCACTATGCCATCGCCACGGTCTCACCATCACCACCATGAACCACGAGTACGCCACCTTCTCGGAACCCAATCGCGCATCTCAACCGCAATTCGTGAACTTCTCGCGAGTTCCATCTTCTTCGCACCGCCTCCATCACCGCCGCATAACTCTGGACTCTGCCACTGCCAATAGCTCGCACCTGCAAGGAGGAAAACCCAGAAAAACTAGATTCACAGAGGGCGAGCTCGAACCAATTCGAACAGCGGCACAGGAAGAGGCACAAGAACTCCCTTTCCCCCAATCTGAAACCCTAATTTTGGGTGGGAAAGGGGCTGACACGTGTCAGTTTCCCATTGACTGTAAAAAACTGGTCAAACAGAATTGATTCTGGTCAACTAAGGGATTCAGTTGCAATTTTGGGAAATTCAGTTGGGGCTAAAATGCAGATAGAGGAAATCTCAGGGTATTTGTGCAATTTTGGAAATTCAGAAAAGCTAAAAGATAAAATTCAGTTGTTGAATTAATTTAATTTGGGAATATCAATAGAAAATATCTTTCAAATAATGTTATAATTATCTAAATCTTTTAGTTATTTGGAAGATATAAGATAAAATATTCTATCAACTAAATACTCAGAGTCCAAGCCCAATCAAGCCCTATATAAAGAGACCCAAGGACTTAATTCATTCATTCTCTGATACTCCTCTCACTTTTCTTTCATCTTGTATTTAAGCATCTAGGGCTAATCTGCTGTAATTCCCTGATGGATTCTGAGGTTACGTTAAGTTAATGCAATTGTTTATTTTGATTATTGATTTAAGTTTTTCTCTCTCTATGTCTTTCATCTCTATATCTTGTTAAAAGTAAAGATTGTTGCATCATAATGTGTTTGAATCTACATGCATATTGATTATATGAGTTCTAGGATTTCTAGGTTTAATTGAGAATTTACTTTGATTTAATTTAGGAACTTTCATATGATTAAATGGTTTTTACTATCAATTGAGAATGTACTTTGGTTAGTAGTAATAATTTCAACTATAATCAATTGAGAATTTACTTTGATTGATTAACTTTTAACTTGGTTAGGAGATTTAAGAATAGACATGATTAAACACAATAGAATTTGATTGAGAATGTACTTTGGTTGAATTTATTGTGAATAATCTAGAAAGATTTTACATTTGATTGAGAATTTACTTTGGTTAAATGCATGATCGCCCTCAAATTAATTAAGAATGTACTTTAATTAATTTGAAACTTAAACAATAATCAATTGAACAACTATTTGTGAATAACTGATGATGAATCTATCTTGGAAAAGCAGTGGAATTAGCCTATTTCATCGTAACTGTTTTTAAGTTTCTTATTTGTTCTTTAAACATTCTCCAAACATTACTTTTATCCATAAGCATTGCATAGCATTCGTAAGAGTCAGATATTCAAAAGCAATTCCGTATTCGTTGGGAGACGACTCAGGATTACTTTAGCCTACCTACTTTCTTGAATACTACTTGGCAATACTGAAGTTACCTTGAAAAGTAGTATTAATTTGATAGTTTCAACGACAGCGTATCACCATACTCAAGTAATAAACTCTTGATCATCATGAATTTGAAATCAGGTTATGTGTTTGTATTCTTATAATGCAAAGGATGCCCCCTTGGCATATAAAGAGTCTTAATTTTTTTTTTACTTTAACTTGTTTGTATAGCTACTTGACAAGTTCCAAATTTAGTTTATGCATGAGTTAAAAATAAGAAGTTAGAGGAATTATGATAAAGGTTATGGAAAGTAACATATGGATAAATTAATTTTAGTTTATGATAAAGGTTCTTCTTATATTTCTCTTTTAAAAAGAGCTTATAAAGAAGCTCATCCAAAGAGGCTCCTGGTACTCAATTAGTCAACAAAAAAACAGATTTGATGAAATGAATTCTAAATAGATCAAAACAGTGCAAAAGTTGATCAGACGGGGAAAAATGATTTTTGTCCACCCCTAGACTTAACACATAATAAATCTATATTTTATTTGATTATCTTGGATCTTAAATTCTTTATCTGTGATCATTGTAACATCATTACTGTGAGAAAAGGGTCAAAACGAAATAAGTGAAGTTTTTTAACAAGTGAAATAAAGTACCTTTTCATTATATTTTAATTGTAGTCGAAGAAATATCTTCGTCTTTGGTAATTATAAAAAGGAAAAAAAATACAACTTTAACATAGGTGTCATTTTAGTGTGAATATCATGGGACATTACTGTCTCACATTCTTTGTATCCATAAGATTAAAAAGTAAAGTGGTTCTACACTTTCCTATAGTGTACAACAAAGAAAGGTGAAAGTGACGCTAAAGATCTAATTGGCTGCAGAATTACCGTTTAGTGGCCTTTGGATAAGAAGTTTGTTCTTATATTAAATCTTGAGAGATCAATCGAAGAAGCAAAATGGTATATTGATGCCACCGTTTTTATTAATCTAAGACATGTGAAAAAAAGTTGTATATACATTTTTAGTTATGTCTAAAGCTTTTTGACCACATCCTCCAAAGATGACTCACGGATTTAGCTTCTTTTTTTTTACTGCACTTTTATTAGTTTGCCTAGTTATCAAGTTTTTTCTGACTAGCTCTTAATTAATTATCTATGTGATTTTTCTATGTTTTCTTTAGTTTGATCCTAGAAATATTTTTTTTTAAAATTCCCATTGCCTTATCATCTTCCTAGGATTTCTAATTAAAGTTCCATGTTGATGTATTAATATACTGCAAATTTTATGAAGGGTAAGTATCATTTTTCAAATTAGTTTTAGTTTAATTTCAATTGGAGGCATGTGTTTCATTGTAAATCTCAATATAATTTTTTTTATTATTTTGGAAAAATTTAATTGAAGTATGTCGTGTTTTATTTCTTCTAGCTTCATTGAACGCCTTGTACCCCATTCAGAATGTGCTGCCATCTTTTGTGGGTTATAGGTATACAATCATTATGTCTCAATTTTAAAATTTAGCTAGAGAAAATCTAGTAACAGACCAATTTTAATAGTACTTTTCTCTTTTTAGGAGTGTAATTGAGATGCTTGAAGTGAAAATTAGAGAATTTGTGTGCAATTTCAACATTGTATTGGAAGAGATATCATTATCCAAACAAAATCTTTCCACGCCTCTTGATTGTATGAAAAATCGTAAATTTGATATTGTAAGTGTTCAATAATTCATTAATAGGTTTGAGTATATTTTGTTAAGTTGTTTATGTAATATATCTATTTTAAATGTAAAATGTTTGGTATGGTGTTGAATGAAAACTATTGTGATGGATAGTTGTGTTTATATATATTACAGGTTTGTATTGTGGTATATGCAATTGGCAACTATACACATTTCCAAATATTGTTTTCAAGTTGATGTTAACTGGCTCTAGTTTCTGGGAAAGTATTATTTTCTATTTTTAATCATGTTGACAAGTGTTAACTGTGGAGTGTTGTTTCCTGATTTCTCGGCCTTAAAAAATATCAAAATTTTTCTTAACCAAGCAACCATGCCATTCTGGTTTTTTCTCTGGTATGAGCCCACAGGATTTGATTGAAATACAGAATAAGGATTATTTTTGACATAGGCCCCACCAATAGTTCCAAATAAATACAAAATTATGAAATGTTGAGTTGAAGCTTCTTCAATTATCAAAGATTGAAAGACGTTATTTTGTGTGAATGATTGCAGGGTTTAGTGATAGAGAGAATCCAAGATTCAATATCAGAAGAGGATAAGAGGTTGATCTATCTTGGAGATGGAAGTGGAGACTATTGTCCAAGTTTGAGGTTGAAAGAGAAGGACTTTATGATGCCAAGGAAGAACTTTCCATTAGTGGAGACTATTCTCCCTTCATTTCCTCTTATTGCAAGCTTCAGACTCTGTCAGTCACTGCTCATGAGGCTTTGCCCAAAGCTCTACCAGTTCGACCATAGTTTCATGGTTTTGTAACTTTTGCAATGGACCAAAGTAGAATATAA